>NC_142695.1:57302150-57608816 GCF_029641045.1 Salvia hispanica
ATAATCAGTCGTAATTTTAGTAACGGATTGATCATTAATCCAGTTCCCTATATTTGGGTAAAAATATATATTAGTGGTGATACTCCAAAAAACTCTAACGTTTTGCATTTTTTAGATTTTAGATTCAAGTACTATTAATTAGAGTTAAGGTCAATTTTATAAGGTCCACTTAATTTGATCACTCTGAATCCAAAAAGGCATCCTTTTTTAAATGCATAACTAGGTGGACCATCATGGTTGATATATTCACGGGTAATCGGATTGATTACAAAAAGAGTATTATCGCATCTCTACCGCACCAAAAGCAAGCCATTAGCCGAACCAATTATAGAAAAACTTTTATAATGTGGAGAAGGCACGTCGAATCGGATAAGTGGCTTGTGGTCCTCATCGCAGACTACGTACCCCATGTTTCGATAGAGAAAGCGATGCCTGGTTTCATAGTATACGACTTCATAAACCCATCCCCTTCTATCAGATCGTGCCATGATTTACAAACACACTTGCAACTCATAATGTTTCAAATTGGGATCCTTCTTAGAATGTCTCTTGTTATCTTACAAATTTTCCTTCATAAAAAAACACTTCAAATATTCAATATTTAAAGAGGGTTGAGATAACATAAACAGAAAATCAACTGAAAAATAACAAAATAAATGAAGAAAACCCAAATTTGGCGGCGCCGCCTTGCGAGATGTGACTTCAATCTAGGGTAAAATTTAGGGAACTGAATTAATTTAAATAAAAGGTATTTAATTTGATTTTAAAAAATTGATTTACAGTTTTACACCATATTTATTCAATTTTCGTTTCATTTAAAAGGAAATAATAAAGTTATATAAATTAGAATTTAAAAAAAAAAAAACATAAGATATGTCTCATTCCCAAAATTTTAGATTTGTATATCAGTTTTAAAATCTATCCGGTACCAAACTATTTATTTGTTCTTATCTTATTAATCAAAATTATATGCAGAGAAATACTATCAATAAAAAACTAGTGGAAGAAGAAGGAGAAAGAAGCAATGGGAATTTGTTGCTGCAAGCCTTTAATAGAGCCAGAGGTTTTCTTCGTTCACTTGCTATTTTTCATGACTCTTGTTCATATGTTAATTCTGTTTAGACTATTATGATTAATCGATTATATTTTTGGTAAAAATGAAGGAAGAATTGGTAAAATATCTACCGCAAGAGATTACAAATGCGATCCTCGTAAGACTTCCAATTAAAAGCGTTATAATGTGCAAGTGCGTTTGTAAATCATGGCGGAATCTGATAGAAGGGGGTGAGTTTGTGTTGCCGTGTATTCCGAAACCGTATCTCGTTTTCGCTAACGAACGCAAAGGGTACACGGTCTGCGATGAGGCCTTCAAGCCACTTTTTGGGTTCTGGTTGCCTCACGTTCCATGTTCCGATACTCATCTTTGTAACAAACGTGTCGTGATTGATTCAGTCAATGGTCTGCTTCTGGCGTGGCATGCATGCGTCAATACTCTTTTCGTGTGCAATCCACTGACTTGTGAATATGTCGCGCTTCCTCCTCCGCCTATTCCTTCGTTTCTTCCTACACATAGCTTTGATTCCATGTATGGTAGTTACACATTTGGATTCGGTGTGAGCAGAACAAGTGGGCAATATAAGATTTTATGCGCGGCTCATCATAAACCTGTGTCTCGTTATGTATGCACTCTTTATGTATACACTCTAGGACGAAGAGATTCGTGGAGATGCATTCAAGAAGTAGCACCGGTCAACCATCGGTGCTTGGTTGCTCCGTTTTCTAACGGAAATCTTCACTGGTCCACACCTGATTCAGAGGGAAATCTCATGATGTGTTGCGTTGATCTTGAAACTGAGCTCTTTACCTGCTTTTTCCTCCCTTTCCGTGGTAAATTTCGTACTTATTACAAGCTAAGGAGTTTAGAAGGTCGACTATGTTTAACTGATACTTCAGATCATAATGTTGTCATCTGGATAATGAGCAACTATAGAGATACGAATTCTTGGATAAAAGAATATGCCCTACCAGGTTTGTTTGGACATATTTTCCCACTTAAAGTTTTGCCATTTGGTAAGCTTATGTTCGCGAATTATATAGGTGGAATATGTTTATACTCCAAATTTACTAAAATAGTTGAGCATTATAGAAATCAAAGAGACCCCTTTTATTCTAATATTGATTTGTACACCCCAAGCTTTGCTTTGTACACCCCTAGTTTTCTTTCGTTTACAAGTATGGGGATTCACAGTGTCGAGTCATTAAGAGGCAAAACATTTTCTCTACGTCAATTAGCATTTTTGCACTAGTTTTTTTTGTTTTAATAGTTCTTTGTAATAGTTTGAATGCCTTGTATATTAACCATATTTACAGTTTTTTATTTTTTCCTTAGCTGCATCATTTGTTTTGCTATCAATTTCCACATCTATTTGGTAGTATTATGGAGAAAACTTATTTACAGTAAGCAAATTGTTGAAAAAACCATCTAAGTTTGATCAATATTTAGTCAATTTTGCTACTTTTAATAGTGGCCAATTTGTTACTACTAACTTTTACCCTCCCTCCTTTTCATAGTAATGGAGGTGTTTCTTTTTGGCATGGAGATTAAGAAAATTTGTGTTAGGTGAGTTAAGTTAAAGGAAAATAAATTGGAAATTGGAAAAGGCAGAGAGATGAAAGAGAAAAAAATAAGAAAGAGTAATGTAGGTGTGGAAAAATGTGTTGACTTTTACTAAAAGGGAAAATGACTATTACTATGGAACGTACTAAAATGGCAAAATGACTCTATTACTATGGAACGGAGGGAGTATCTTTTTAAGTAGTCCTATGACAAAAAAATATCCTAATGTGCTACGTGTACGAAGTTATTGACATAGCGTGACGTATGCGTTTATAAAAGTTAAAGACGTGACTGATCTGGTGTATTACACGACTCTCGTCGCATATGGGCTAATTGAAAATATGATGTTATGGTATAATCTATAATTTTCTTAGCTATGGATTGACAAGAAATCAACCAAACTTAATTGTATTTCAGGCAAATTTGCCCTATGATATTATATGTGTGAGGATGATGCCGATTATTTATTGTGTTCCCTATATTTGGGTGGTAATATATTAGTGGTCTTACTCCAAAAACACTAAAGTTCTGCATTTAGATTCTTGTACTATTTTATCCTTATTCCTTTTTTATTTGTATTCCATTATGTCCTTTTCTGGACGTGGCCGATCAAATTCCGTCAATCTATATAATTAAATTGTAGAATTGACTAATCTCAAAAGAAGTGGAGCTCGAGGACCAGTCTATAATATCCCTCAAGTCTCAACATTAAAATTATATTTAAAAATTCACGAAGCTTAGATTTACTTGAGGAGTGTTATATTGCTAAACCCTAAAATTTGAAAAAAATTTCAAATTTTTTAATTTTTTTCGTACAAGTTAAAATGTCAACCTATTATATAAAATATGTCAATATAATACACGTAGAATGTCAATATAAGCAATGGGTTAACATTCTTAAAACATTGTGTTTACATTGTCAAAGCATTGAGTTGGTATTAACATTATATTGACATTTTCATCCAAAACCCTAATTTAGAGTTTTTTTTTTATCTTTTTCGATTTAATTAATAAAAATAAAAATTATACGTGGCAAATTGTTGACCACACGTTTTCTAAAATCCTATAGCCTTAAATTAGTTATAGTTAGCAATTAAATGATAAGTTAGCAATTGATCACTCCCCTACTTATATATATCTAAAATTACATACAACACATCTTTTAAGGATATAAAATTACAGATATAGTTATTTAAATTGGAAAGATTTAAAATGATCAACATTTTTTATGGAAAAACAGGTCTATAGTTGATGACCCAAGTGGTTATTACACCTTAATTAATCCTTTTCTTTTTTGGAAACTTTCATTTGCGCTTGTTAGCTTTAGTTGGGACACTAGAAACGATGGATGACGCTTTTCAAAGCTTTGATAGTGTATTTAAAAATACAAATAGCATCTTTTTTTCATGTGGTAGTGCTCACATCAAAATAATCCGATCATCTAGGTTTTCTGTCAAACTTTTTTTTTTTAAATATGAGTCATCATTTATCTCAGCGACGATGATGCCCATGTATAATTTTTCGATGGCCAGATCAAATAGTACAATTTTTCCTAAAATTTTTCCTGATCATCGTATTGAAAATATAAATAAAAAAATTTGTTAGGATGATAATAACTAAAGTTGAAAAAAAAAAACGATTCTTTGTCGTACCTTTTGAAAAAGTAATCTATACGGATCCGCATTATTGATAATGACAATTTCTTAGCCTCTTTTAATTATTTTTATTTTTCTCATATCGAATTTTTTTACATCACACTTATCTAAATGAAACAAGAAGAACATTGCATAATCCCTTTTTGTTTATTTTGATGTCGATTCTTGCAAAAAGAAGCAAATTTCCATTTTTGTTTGCCTCTTCAAGCTAGAGATGTTGAAGTAATTAAAGGGCTAAATGTGAGAATTGACCTCTCGTGATATTATAAGGACACATTCTTCTTCATTAATCTCTATTGTTTGTTGTCCAAAAATTTTCTTGGTTGTGTAACTAAGCAGTGACGAAGTGAGATATTTCATTCTATTATTTTGTTGTGCTAAAAGTTTTCTTTGTTGCGTAGCTAAGCAGTGACGAAGTCAGATATTTCATGTAGTATGAAGAGAATTAATGATAATAGTAGGTAGAAAATCATCCAAATTAAATTACAAATTAATTTGATCCCTATGGCTATATGTACTTGACTAAATGAATAATCACTAATCAGGACCAGCATTTAAGAGGAATAATGTTTACTTTCATAATAATCATAAATAATACAAACATTAATAATAAGAAATAAATTTTGGCAATTAGAATAAAGAATATTACAAATTGGAGGACATGATGAGACTCCACTGATACATATTTTATGATATTACTAACCAAAAGTAATTCTTTTTTATTAATATTTCCTTTTCGGTACTGTATGAGTATGACAAATGACACATTACTAATTCTTGAAATTGATTGCATATATTCCTAGAAAAATTATAACATATCTAATTTTTTAATCGCCAACTACTTTAGCATGAAACATCATGTGATTCCCTGCCCATACACATAGATCCTGCATTTGCCTCTGTAAATGTAAATAAAATACTCATAAATAAAATCGATGAATTATGGATAGTGGTTAAGATTCGATAGAATTCTTTAAAAAATGACAGAATATTATTTGAGGAGTAAAGATTATTTTATTAATTAAAGTGATCCAGCGAATTCTATTTATGTGATGAATGATCTAGAAGAATCCAATAGTCACGAAAATAAATAGCAACAATAAATATTTGTTGAGTCACACATCATGTGATACTCTCTTTTAAAGTGAAGTACGTGGCGTGGAAAATAGTTAATAATTAAGCTATTTAACTTTTTTTTTTTATCGTTTTTTAAATATATTTGGATAAGATTACGATGATTACATTTTTAGTAATCATTACTTCCTCCGTCTCATTTTAGGTGTCCCAGTTGAGTTCGACACGGGTATTAAGAAATACTATAAAGGAAAGTTGGTGAAAAAGGATAGTGGAATGTAGATTCTACTTTTTTATATTAATTTTATATTAAAATATGAGTGGAAAAATGTTAATGGAATATGTGGCCTAATACTATTTATGAAATATTTCAACCGGTACTCTTAAAGTGGGACACCCAAAAAAGATAAATTGGGACTCCTAAAGTAAGACGGAGGGCGTATATTTAATAATAGAGAGCCCACATGATGAAGGATATTTTTTTTTCAAGAAAAAAATACAGATACATTAAACTTTTTTTTTTGAAGTAGCGATTAAAACAAATCTATTACTATGAGATTACTCCATATCGATCTAACCTAATCACCTATTTATTGCTAGTGGTGTCAACTTTTATCTTATTTGACAAACGTTTCAACCATCGCATATTCCTATGTGAGATCAAAAATCAATCCTCAAACTTATCAACAATTTACACATGATAAAACAAGTAAATAAAAACCTTAAATATATAGTCTCAAATAAGATACTATAAAAAAACAATTCATCATTTTGCATACTGCAAAAAATTTATGCTGGAATTCAAAAAATATTTAACAAATTTCTAAATAAAGCGCTTTTAAAATCAATAGTACAACTATAAATAAGACTCAGTTTAACTAATTTTTACTAATTATACTCCCTCTGTCAAAAAAAAATAGGGCACATCTACTATTTTTGATCTTCTACAAAAAATACATTCATTTATGGAAAATTTTCAACAAATAATAACCCTACACATCATTCCACTAATACTACTTCTCACTTACTTTTTCTCCTTCTCTCTTACTTTTTTCCCCTTCTCTCTTACTTTACCAATTCTATATTAAAACCCGTGCCATACACCAATTGCTCTATTTTTTATGGACGGAGGGGTATTTTTTATTGTAAATTCTTGATATCAATTTTTATATAAAGTGGAGTTTAAAAAAAGATAGAGATGGATTAGTTATATATAGGTCAAAATCATTTCTCAAATTTAACTAATTAAATATTAATAATGTTAAAAAAAATTATAATTAAAACTAAAAGAAAGTTACTAAATTACCCGATATTTCTGTATTTTAATAGTAATTTTATGTTATATTATAATTTAAAAAATATACACAAATAAATATAACTAATTAACTCCTTCATCTGCGGAAAATCCAAGGCATATTCCTAATTGGACACTTCTTCTCAATTTCTCACCGTAGATTTAGTATCAGAATATATACTTGCGAATATAAAACCACCGATATACTGTTTAAACAACAAATTCTAATGAAATTGAATGCAATATTTAAGTAAATTAACCATCAATTAATAAAAAAAAGTGTCAAATATAAGCTGAAAAAAAAGAACGAATTTTTTTAACTGAACTGAGCTATCAAGAAAATTTTGCCTATAAAACCATAAAATCTCTGTATCTTCAAACCATCCTCTCTCTCTCTCTCAAAAATCCCGTGTCCCTTTTGCTCCTTCAGCCTTGAATTGAAGTTAAAAACAAGAAAAAGTGAATCTTTTTTGGTGGGAGGCTTTATAAAGAGAAGAAAGATGAGTAGGAAGATAGAGAAAATGGCTTCAATTGATGCACAGCTGAGGCTGCTTGCGCCAGGGAAGGTTTCAGAGGATGATAAGCTGGTGGAGTATGATGCTCTGTTGTTGGACCGGTTTCTTGATATTCTCCAAGACTTGCATGGAGAGGAAATCAGAGAAACGGTATAAAGATTTGATTTTTCTTGCAAATTTTGGATTTTGGGTGGTGGGTTTTGCTGGTTTTGGTCTGTTCTTGATTGTGAAGATGGGTTGGATATGTTGGTTATAGAGAGGTTTAGTAATGGAAATTAGTTTTAAACTGCTTTAGCTTCTTAGAATTTGTGTGATCACCAATTTTATGTGAATATCTCTTCTTAGATAAAGTAGTGTATAAAGATTTGATTTTTCTTGCAAATTTTGGATTTTGGGTGGTGGGTTTTGCTGGTTTTGGTCTGTTCTTGATTGTGAAGACGGGTTGGATATGTTGGTTATAGAGAAGTTTAGTAATGGAAAATTGCTTTAGCTTCTTAGAATTTGTGTGATAACAAATTTTATGTGAATATCTCTTCTTAAATGAAGTAGTTTTTTGGTGGTTTTGTGTTCTTGATTGTGAAGTTGTGTTAGATATGTTATTAGCTGATTCCAATTCTCACTAATTGAGTGACATTTCTTTTTTTCTTGGAGTTTTATACTGTGATGAGGCATATTTTTCTTCTGAATTGTGATGAATTATGAGAAGTTTGTTGTTACTGGAAATCAGTTTGAATTGCTGTTTAACTTCTGAGAATTTGTGCTTGTTTATGTTTTGACTTTGATAACTTGTTGAATTTGTAGAGGAAATTACAGAAACGGTATAAAGATTTGATTTTTCATATAATTTTTTGGATTTTTGGTTTTGCTGGTTTTGTCTGTTCTTGATTGTGAAGTTGGGTTGAATATGTTGTTATCTGATGATAATTTTCACTAATTGAGAGAGACATTTCTGGTGTTCTTGGATTTTTATGGTGTGTTGATGCGTATTTCTGAGAACTTTTGTTTGTTTATGTTTTGGATTTGAGAAATTGTTGAATATTCTTGTTTTCACAAATGATCTAAAGGATTAGTCCATGTAGAATTGCTCGTTGGATAGCGTAGTTTTTCGCTTCACTTCGGTACAAGGAGATCGATACGGTGAAAATACATTTTTGGTTAAGGTTGTAAAATGATGAACTTTTTTAGTTTGGAGAGGCCTTCTTAGATAATCCAGTTGCTTGTTGCTACATTGCTGATGTTCTTGTTTTCGATCTCTTCGAGTTTTGTGAGCTCACCGCCTTTTCAATCAGCCCTCGTGATGTTGCGATTATTAGTCTAAGTAGTCTAAGTATTGTGTTGTAATTAAATGTGGAACCAGGTTCAAGACTGCTACGAGATCTCTGCTGAGTACGAAGGCAATCGCGACCCTCAGAAACTGGAGGAGCTCGGGCGAGTCCTCACGAGTTTGGATGCAGGGGACTCCATTGTCGTTGCAAAGTCATTCTCCCACATGCTCAACTTAGCCAACCTTGCTGAGGAGGTCCAGATCGCTTACCGACGCAGGATTAAACTGAAGAAGAACGACTTCTCGGATGAGGCCTCTGCCACGACTGAATCCAACATTGAGGAGACGCTGAAGAGGCTGGTGGGACAGTTGAACAAGACGCCCGAAGAAGTCTTTGAGGCCTTGAAGAATCAAACCGTGGACTTGGTGCTAACCGCTCATCCCACTCAGTCTGTTCGGAGATCTTTGCTTCAGAAGCACGCAAGGTTTGTCGTACGTCTTGCTAGATTATAAATGGAGTAGGATTGCATCTGTTGTTAATGTTTGATTTTACACAGGATTCGTAACTGCTTGACTCAGCTAAACGCAAAGGATATCACTCCGGATGATAGGCAGGAGCTCGACGAGGCATTGCAGAGAGAGGTAAGTTAATCCGATTCCTTGACATCCGAGTCTTCAATCGTGGTAAACACGTTTGTTTGCACAGATACAAGCTGCGTTTCGGACTGATGAGATCAGGAGAAACCCACCGGCTCCTCAAGACGAGATGAGGGCTGGAATGAGTTACTTCCACGAGACCATATGGAAGGGTGTGCCAAAGTTCCTGCGACGCGTTGACACTGCTCTGAAGAATATTGGAATCAACGAGCGCGTTCCTTACAACGCCCCTCTCATTCAATTCTCTTCCTGGATGGGTGGCGATCGCGATGGTATTGTCACTTAGGTTCTGCTCTATCGATTTTTTTAAGAAGTGTTATGAGTCGAAGCTTAGATCGCGCGCAATGTGATTGTAGGCAATCCTCGGGTGACTCCCGAAGTTACAAGAGATGTATGTTTATTGGCAAGGATGATGGCTGCTAATTTATACTTCTCACAGATAGAAGATCTCATGTTTGAGGTGAGAAATTGGCCTTAAAAAGTTTTCGACTTAAAATCTCCGAATTTCTAAGTGGCGCTGTCGTCCGCAGCTTTCAATGTGGCGCTGCAGCGATGAACTTCGTGTGCGTGCAGAAGAACTTCACAGTTCTTCCAAGAGGGAAGCTAAACATTACATCGGTATGTGTCTCGTTTGCTCGATAAAAACGCAAAAGTCTCGTGTTCTCATTCATATTGCAATGTGCATTCTTTCCACCAGAGTTTTGGAAGCAAGTTCCCGCGAATGAGCCTTACCGTGTTATTCTCTCGGACGTGAGGGACAAGCTCTATCACACGCGCGAACGCGCTCGCCAGTTACTTGCCAGTGGAATCTCCGATATCCCCATCGAGCTAACGTTCACCAATACCGAAGAGGTTTGCTCATCTAAAACACCTTCATTTTATTGTCAAGTTACATTAATTTGTGTTTTTGATCAATAATTTCACTCAAACTAAATCATATGTTTGATCTTCAGTTTCTGGAGCCTCTAGAGTTGTGCTACCGATCACTTTGTGCTTGCGGGGATCGTCCGATTGCTGACGGGAGCCTTCTCGATTTCCTAAGACAAGTTTCGACGTTTGGGCTCTCTCTCGTGAGGCTTGACATCCGGCAGGAGTCGGACAGGCATACCGATGTTCTCGATGCTATCACGAGGCACCTTGAAATCGGATCCTACAAGGAGTGGCCCGAGGAGCGCCGCCAGGAGTGGCTTCTATCCGAACTTAGTGGCAAGCGTCCGTTGTTCGGGCCGGACCTCCCGAAAACAGAGGAGATCGCAGACGTCCTCGACACGTTCCACGTCATTGCCGAGCTCCCCTCGGACAACTTTGGCGCCTACATCATCTCGATGGCGACTTCCCCGTCCGACGTGCTGGCCGTGGAGCTTTTGCAACGCGAGTGCCACGTCAAGACCCCGCTGAGAGTGGTTCCTCTCTTCGAGAAATTGGCCGATCTCGAGGCCGCTCCTGCGGCCGTCGCTCGTCTCTTCTCCATTGATTGGTACCGCGAGAGGATCAACGGGAAGCAAGAGGTCATGATCGGATACTCGGACTCGGGGAAGGACGCTGGCCGGCTTTCCGCGGCGTGGCAACTTTATAAGGCTCAGGAGGAGCTCATCAAGGTGGCGAAGGAATTCGGAGTTAAGCTCACGATGTTCCACGGCCGAGGAGGGACTGTCGGGCGAGGAGGTGGGCCGACTCACCTTGCCATATTGTCTCAGCCGCCCGACACCATCCACGGCTCGCTCCGTGTCACGGTTCAGGGAGAAGTCATCGAGCAGTCGTTCGGAGAGGAGCACTTATGCTTCAGAACGCTCCAGAGATTCACCGCTGCTACGCTCGAGCACGGAATGAACCCCCCGGTCGCTCCAAAGCCCGAATGGCGCGCCCTCATGGACGAGATGGCCGTGATTGCCACGAAAGAATACCGCTCTGTCGTCTTCCAAGAGCCTCGATTCGTTGAATACTTTCGCCTCGTAAGTATGTTAGATGGTCGCTTTCTATTATCCGTGACTTGCATTTAATCTTCGTGTCTCGTTGCTTCCGTTGTGTAGGCGACACCAGAGCTGGAGTACGGCCGGATGAACATTGGGAGCCGTCCGTCTAAGAGAAAACCGAGCGGTGGCATAGAGTCCCTCAGGGCGATCCCGTGGATATTCGCGTGGACTCAGACACGGTTCCATCTCCCAGTCTGGCTCGGTTTTGGGGCCGCGATGAAGGAGGCGATCCGCAAAGACATCAAGAATCTGCAGATGCTCCGAGACATGTACAACGGGTGGCCGTTCTTCAGAGTCACGATCGACTTGATCGAGATGGTCTTCGCCAAGGGCGACCCCAAGATCGGCGCTCTCTGCGACAAGCTCCTCGTCTCCGAGGATCTGTGGCCGTTCGGTGAGCAGCTGCGCGCGAACTACCAAGCGACTCAGGACATGATCCTTCAGGTGAGACACACATTCACTTCTCGAGTATGATTGCAACATTCTCGATCGTTACTTTCTGCGAACGAGCACGACATTTCGAGAGACGAGCATTTACTGACTCGTGCTCGGGTTTCAGGTTGCTGGACACAAGGAGATACTGGAGGGAGACCCGTACCTGAGGCAGAGGCTGAGGCTCCGAGACCCGTACATCACGGTCCTCAACGTGTGCCAGATATACACGTTGAGGCGCATCCGCGACCCCACCTACAGCGTGAAGGTGGGGCCGCATCTTTCAAAGGAGATCATGGAGATGGACGCGAGCAAGCCGGCCGATGAGCTGGTGAAGCTCAACCCCACGAGCGAGTACGCCCCGGGGCTGGAGGACACGCTCATCCTCACCATGAAGGGTATCGCGGCCGGGCTTCAGAACACCGGCTAGTCGAGCGGCTGTGGCTCAGCTTAGTGATAAATTGTTCCTTGCCACTTTTGGGAAGACTTGAGAGCTTTATTTGGAGCAACTATTTATGCATCCTCTTGTGAAAGAAAGCTTGAAGAAAATAAATAATTGTAGTGTTAATAGTAGTTGGTGTTTTTATGTTATCAACATGTGTAATTTCAGAAATATTTACTTCTATGTTGAAGCTTTGGATAAAAGTTAAAACTCTTTAAATAAAGACTAGTAAAATGATGTGAAACAAGAATTTGGCATGTGATACTGAAATTCGATATAGTTTATTATATCCAATTTTAGTACGACATACCAAAAAATTTAGTGTTATGACGTACCAAAAAATTTAGTGTAATAACGGTATTGAAAATTGATATATGATTAATTTATTTTTTTTTGTATTTTACAAAAGGGATAATGATATCTAATATCATAGAACTTTAAAAAAATTGGATTTTTCTCATGAACTTTGAAATTGACAAATAATATCATGAACTTTATTTTGGGTTTGTTATTCCCCACAAGTGAAAAAAATTCGGCTATATTAATAGATTGAAAAACAAATTTGGAGGGTGTGCTTCAAGAAAAACTATTCTCAAAGATTGAAAATCTTGAATCTATCGAAGTTGTTGTCGAGAAATTACGAAAAAAATCGGTATTATGATATTACTTGCTGCAATTTTTTCATTGGTCGGAAATAACAACTCGGGGTAATGTTCATGATATTATTCGTCAATTTCGAAGTTCATGGAAAAACTCAACTTTTAAAAAGTTCCATGATATTAGATGTTAATATTCTTTTAAAATATCAATATGATGGCATTATAGTATATAGGCATAGGGGGAGCATTAGGGTGCATCCTTAATTAGAGTGCTAACGTACATCAAATCACGTGTTGCCACGTGGCACGAAAAATACAATATTGTATACATAAAAATGCATTATATATTTGTGAAGATGTACATGCATTTCCGAAGATTGCATTTTAGCTATAGACAAATTGCATTATATATTGTTAAGTTTTGCATTTTAACATAAATTGTCTATAATGCAAAGTAAACTATATATAAATGCAATTCGTTTATATACAAAATGCAAATTATACAGTTAATATCTAAAATGCAAAACTCAACAATAAAAAATGCAATATGTCTATAACTAAAATGCAATCTGCCAAAATTCATCTATCACTTCTATAAATGTATATTGCATTTTTCGTGCCACTTGGCAATACATGATTGAATGTATGTTAACACTTTTAAAATTAGTTAGCATATTAGTATATCCCTATAGGCATAACTACAATTTTAGCACTCCTACAACATAGGGTTTTATAATTTGTACAAATCTTTCTGATTTCTAAGTCGATATCTAAGTGAAATATAAGAATATAGCATTACTTTTGCAACAAATGTTACAATATCATTTCATTTACAATAATGCAGGGAACTATAGATTATTTCCCAATTCCCATACTCAAGAATTCTCATCACTATCTACACATAGATTGAATCAAGCTTCCGATTTTCCGGCAGCGACGTTCACCGCCTCCTCTATCGCCTGCATAAAAGTGGCGATCTTGTACGTGAAGAACCCGACCAGCATCGGGATCAAATCAAGGGGCATGAATCCATAGTCGGGCACTAAAATCCTGTGGACGAAACCATATGAGATACGCTAAAAGTTGGGAGAAGCAACGAGGCCGGGGGAGTAAAAAGGCCTTACCCGTTCCATCGATTGAATACCATCACCAAGACTACGGGAACCAACAGCCTTGGCTGCGCCATTGCTCCCCTGCAACGACAAGTTACGAATGAAGATCAAGTAGCAGCAATGCACGAGCAACGATAAATTGCAGCAATTCAACATACACATTATAATTAAGCAACGAAACCATAATGTGCAAGAAAAAAGACAGGAAACATACTTGATAACCCCTCTTGCTCCATCGGCCATGGAGTCAATACTGTTACCGAGCATTCGCATGTATACCAAAGAACCGAGCCAGCCAGCGCCATAGCTGAAATAGTTTGTAGTGCAAGAATCGTAAAATAGATGCGAGAGAATAAAACATCGCAATAGGATATTAAAGAAGGCTTTATGAAACGCATACACGATAGCGTTTTAGGTTACCTTGCTGCAATTTCCGGAGAATATGTGAGATAAGCTGAAACCAAGCCAACGCCACCGATTCCCACCGTGAGCACTTGCAGTTTATTTTTCAACTGAAGAAAAAAGATTCGCAAAATATAAAATTCGAAGCGCCGGAAAGAAAGGATATGGAAGAGCATCGTTTATTTTATAGTTAAGCACCTTATAATATTGTTCCCTCGACTGAGCAGCCAAAACCACGGGATCCCCTCTTGCACGCCTTGATTCCCGCAACATGACATCCTGTATGCAAAGAAAAGGAATACGTGTCACATATCTATCGAAAGCACATACTTTTACGTGTATAAGCATATGTAAAAGAACTCGTAGATGACATACACTGCCTCCGCTTGCAGCCTTGGCAGCTCTATCCCACTTGTCTAGCTCACGACGTGTTGGAGCTGGTCTCCATTTCCTACCGGCAGTCCTGACAGTCTGAATATCATTTAAATGAGACGGGTAAGAGAGCAAAAAATACGAGACTACAAGATACAAAAGCCATGAAAGGTCGGAACAATACTTGCTCCTCGACTTGCTCTTCCACTACGGATGCAGAAGGAGCTGCTAGTTCTTTGCTCAAGTCGACTTCCATACTGCGTAGTTAGATCACAGAATTGTTATACGATAAAAGCAGAAACATGCTTCGCCCGAAAAAAAGATTTATGGAAAACGGTATCTGCATACTTGTCCAAGCTCATGACTCTATTCAAGCTAAGAAATCCAGAAGGCTCCTCCTGTTAAGAAAGAGATCCAAACGACATCAATACATACACCAAACAAGAATAACAAAAAGCATTGATTTAATCGTATATACCAAAACCAGCACTATTAACATTACAATCAAACTGTGAGCACAAAAAAGAGATCCTTCATTCAATTGAACCACCTAACGAAAAATAATAAACATGATGAGTTCACTGCTTCTAAAGATACAATTTTGTGCCTCTCTCTCTCTCTCTTTCTCAAATCCCAGGAACCGATATGGATCACAAAAACTGCAGATTATTAATCGAACATCAAAGCAACAGAAAAGAATAAGAATACAATGCTAACGTATCAACAGAAGGCTCCTCCTATTGAGAAAGAGATCCAAACTACATCAATACATAACTTGTTAAACTTAAACACTAAAACTAGCACACTGTTAACATTACAAGAGTTGAAAAGGAAAAATGGCACAAAAAGGGAGATCTTCCATTCAATCAAACCATCAAACAAACAATAATTTACACTATGAGTCCAGTACCATCTAAAGATACAACCTTGTGCAATTCTCATTCTCTCACACACACATACACACATTCCCCTACTATCTAAATATACAAACGTGTGCCTCTCTCTCTCTCTCTCAACCCCAAGAATCCATAAGGATCACTCAATTTGCAGATAATCAATCCAACATAAAACGAACAGTAACATACACAATGAGTTCACTACTATCTAAAGATTCAATCTTGTGCCCCTCTCTCTCTCACACACAAAAACACACACACACATTAGGAATAGCCTAATATCTAAATACACAAACTTGTTCCTCGCTCTCTCTCAACCCCAAGAATCTCTAGGGATCACTCAAATTTCCGATAATTAATCCAATATCAAACAAACAAGATGAGTTCACTACAATCTAAAGATTCAATCTTGTGCCTCTCTCTCTCTCTCTCTCACACACACACACACACACAAACACACACACTAGGATTGGGCCACCTATCTAAATGTACAAACTCCTCACTCTCTCAATCCCAAGAATTATTAGGGATAATCACTTAAACTGCCGATAATCAATCCAACACCAAACAAACAAGATGAATTCACTACTATCCAAAGATGCAATCTTGCACCCCTCTCTCTTCCTCTCTCTCTCTCTCTCAACCCCAATAATCGCTAGAAATCACTCAAATTGCAGATAATCAAACAAACTGAAAACAACCCAACACTAACCAGTAATCAAAAACACAGAAAAACCCAAAATTAAACCTTTACAGATGTAAAGTTAGAGTCTTTAGCAACATCCTCAGGGTCCTGAATGAGCTTCTTCATGCGATCCATGAAATCCTTATTCCACAGGTAATCATCGGAGGCGAGAGGGTCCTGCTCTCCGCCCCAGTACTTTCTGAGCTTGGTGGTGGTGGGAGGGCCGCCGTACTCCCCCGGAGCCACCCCGGTGGACCACTTCTCCGGCTTCTTGTTCGGCAGAATGATCTTGGTCGGCGGCCTCGAGATGGGCGGCGGCGGGGATGGAGAGTCTTGGGAGCTGGGGACGGCGGCGGAGGTCACTGAGAGGCAGCAATGAACTGCCGCCATTGATTCTATGTTTGGGGATAGTGGGAGAGAGGGAAAATATCTGAGGAAGAGAGGATTGTGGTGTTTTGGATTGGAGATTGCTTTGTTGTTCATTTCATTTTCATTAAATATAAGTGTTTTTTTTTTAATTGTGAAAATCTTGATTTTGTTTTGTTTCAACATTTTTCTAGCTTTTACAGCTGTGGGAGATATTTTGGAATCACTACACTACTAGTTTATATGATTCTAATTATGTTTTGTTCCAGATTTTATGATTTTATAAAAAGTTGATGATGAGTATTTTAAAGTTTTTAAAATTGTTTTACTCCCTCCGCCCCAAAGATGATTCATTCTTGGGACGACACGAGATTTTATGTATACTAATTTTAAAGTGTTTAAAAAAGGAGAGAAAGTTGTTGGGTGCTCCTTTCGTCCTATTTTAGGAGTCCCAATTGAGTTCAGCACAGGTTTTTGTCGGACGTCCGACCTCGACGTCCGACCCCATGCCACAGTGGCGGACGTCCGCCCGCCCGTGGGTCGGATATCCGAGCCCATCCGACGGGCGCACGGGACGTCCATGTCCTACCATTTTGCTCACTACGGTGGACGTCCGGTCGGACTTTCGCAACGTCCGCTGTTGGAGATGCTCTAAAGGAAAGTTGGTGAGAAAAGATAATGAAATGTGGGTTCTACTTTATTATATTAGTTTTATAATAATAAGTGAACTGAAAAGGGTTAGTGGAATGTAATACCTAATACCATTTAGGTAATATTTTAATCGAAACTTCTAAAGTGGGATACCTAAAAATGGTAAATCGGAACTCTAAAGTGGGACGGAGGGAATAGTTAAAAGTAGAAAAGATGATTCAAATAAGAAATATAAAAGGTTTAAAAATATGATAGAAATATTATCACTAAAAAAAACAGTACTATTTGATTTCTACATATTAGTCCATGTTAACTTCTAGTCCTACGCATTTCATTTTAGTCCATGTTTAACTCATTATACACTAGACGTGATAAAATAATATTTGAGGTAAATGTACAATACCTAAATAGTACTCCCGTTTTTCCATCCGTGAATAGGAGTACTCCTTTTTCGTGCGTGAATAGGAGTCCCGTTTTTTCATTTTAGTCCGTCCACAAATAAGAGTCCCAGTTCATTTTTACCATAAATGGTAATACGGTCCCACCTTCCACTAACTTATTCCACTCACATTTCATTTAAAACTATATAGAAGTAAGATTCCTCTTTCACTAACTTTTTTTCACCCACTTTTCTTACCTTCCTTAAAACCCTTGCCGCCCATAAATGAGACTACTAATGGCGGACGGAGGGAATATATTTTATTTAGGATAAAAAAAATAACACACTTGTATATGAGCAAAATAGATAGTGACTCAATTAAGAGAATAAGTTGAAAATATAGCGAACAATTGTCACCGTCCACACAAGCGATATAGTAAATCGATGGAAAAAAAAAACACCTTACCACCCGACACCAAATATTAAATTTTGAGAAATAATTTGAACTTTATTGTAAATTTAATAGCTTAAGCTATTTTCTTTAGATGTTGAACAGTGTTCCCTCCGTTCCAAGATAAGTGACATGTATTTCTTTTTAGGGTGTCTTACTATAAGTGATCTATTTCTATTTTTAGTAAAAAGTAATCTTTCTTACTTTATTCTCCACCTACTTTATTCTCTCTTCTCTCATCTATTTTTTTCCCTCTCATACTTTACTCTCTCCACTTTAACTTATTTAAATACCAATCCTTAAATTCCGTGCCCAAAAGAAGTAGGTCACTTATCTTGGGACGGAGGGGGTATATGGCTATAAATATAATTTACTAATAAAAATTATATTCAGGTGTAGCTAAATCGCTTGCGTGGCCCAATCAGCACACTTTCAGCAGAAACCGTAGGGAACCGAAGGAAATCACAGGAGGGAACAGCAGTCAAACACTCAATCATTTCTTTCTCCAGTCTCCACTTTCTCCTACTTTCTCCCTTTGCTGCCGTTGGAAACCGTCGCCAGAAATCGGCAGTTATCAAAAACCTAGGGAGAAAGCCAGTTCGAATTCGAATCCCCTTGGATCGGCGATGGCTTCCTCTTCAGATCGCGAATCCGCCGTCTACGTCGCTAAACTCGCCGAGCAAGCCGAGCGATACGACGGTATACCAATCAAATTTCGATTACATCTATCAATTTAGTTCAGCATCGATATCGATCTCTCTCTGTTTGCGATTCGCGATTCGTTTAACTGTGTGCTAATTGAATTGCTTGATTTATCAATTTAGTAGTAAACACTTGATTTCTGCTCGTGTAATTGAGTTGCTTGATGTTGCTGCAGCTCTGTTAGAATTTCGGAAATTGAAGCTTTTGTGTAAATGCTTTCGGAATATAAACTCATCTTTCTTAGTTTTATGCTCTTTGCAATTTGCGATTCGCGATTTGTTCAATTGTGTGCTAATTTTAAGGAGAATGGAGTAGTAAACACTTGATTTCTGCTCGTTCAATTGAATTGCTTGATGTTGCTGCAGCTCTGTTAGAATTTCGGAAATTGAAGCTTCTGTGGAAATTGAAGCTCTGTTTTTATTATTTTTTTCCTTAGATTTTGGGGGTTTTACGGTTTGATTTATGTGTGTTTTGATAATCCTGATGTAGTGAGGTTTTGTTTTGCATTGCTGTTTTGATTGAACGGAAATAAACATGGTAATTTGTGCGGTGATTCGGAAAATTTGGGTGATTTTGCAGAGATGGTGGAGTCGATGAAAAAGGTAGCTGAAATGGATGTGGAGTTAACAATAGAGGAGAGGAACTTGCTCTCTGTAGGGTACAAGAATGTGATCGGGTCGAGAAGAGCTTCGTGGAGAATCTTATCCTCAATTGAGCAGAAGGAAGAGTCGAGGGGAAACGAGCAGAACGCGAAGCGGATCAAGGAGTATCGCCAGAAGGTTGAGTCAGAGCTCACTAACATTTGTAACGATATCATGATTGTCATTGACGAGCATCTTATTCCTTCGTGCATTGCTGGTGAATCGACTGTGTTTTACTATAAGATGTAAGACGTTACAATCTGTTATTGACAAAGTATTTTTTTTTCATTTTTCCAATGCTGTTAACTTGAATTTCTTTCACCTTCTCAGGAAAGGGGATTACTATCGGTATCTGGCTGAATTTAAGGCCGGTAATGACAGGAACGACGTTGCTGATCAATCACTCAAAGCATACGAGGTATATATATGGGGTGTATGCATAGGCTTGCTGATTCTTATTTTTCATCACTGATAACTGATGTTCCTATTTAAAGTTAATCTGAGAATCGTACACCAATGATTAATTATGGATAGTGGTAACCTTGATCTCGGTGTGCATCTAATGACGATCTTTTTCTTAAATCTTAATCTATAGTATTAAACTTACTATTCTTTTTCAAACTTGGTTAAAGCTGGCTACTAAATCTGCTGAGACAGAGCTGCCTCCAACGCATCCTATTCGCTTGGGGTTGGCTTTGAATTTTTCGGTCTTCTACTATGAAATTCTGAATTCCCCCGAAAGGTTCGTTTTCTGATCAGTACTGTTGAGTGCTGATTCAAATATAAAATTCAGTCACTTTAAATCAATCGCAAATTCTTTATCTATATGTTCCAGGGCATGCCATCTTGCAAAGCAGGCGTTTGATGAAGCTATCTCTGAGCTCGATACCTTGAACGAAGAATCATACAAGGATAGCACCTTAATTCTCCAACTGCTTCGTGACAACCTCACACTGTGGACCTCTGACATTCCCGAGGATGCAGGTAACTAACTCAATATTCACTAGAAATAGTGAAAACCAAATATTTTAGTTTTTGTAATCTTTTATCCTTTGTTTGCAGACGAAGCACAAAAGCTGGATGCTGCGCCTAAGGCTGGAGGCGAAGATTCAGTTGCTAATAAGGTGAGGTCCCCTCCAAATCTCCGTTTAAACTTTGTAAAAATCCCAGATGTTTACATATCGACAGTGTGCCCGAGTCCCAACTGCTCTCTTTTTACATACATTGCAGTGAAACCTCTCCACGCGCGAGGACAGATTGGTGATTTGTCGAGGGGAAGTGTGTCTGGGGCCGAAGTAGATACTTTGTTTCGTATTTGTGTATTGTTGAGTGGTTGTGGTTTATTGATGTGGCGATATAGGTGGTTTAATTTTAGTGACTACCTTTAGCCTATGTGTGTGTTTAACTTTACCATATTTGACAGCCTACTTCTCATTTGATTTTTTTATGATTTATCAAGTGTGGTGTCAGATATTTGGAATTTAGGAATTAAACTGTTGATAGGAATCAGTTTGTCTTTATATTTATTCAGTGATGATTAGCAACATCGCTTATTTGAAAGTGTTGATAGTTCTTACTTAAGAAGATTCCCCTCTAACTAATGGGTCGAATATTCGAGTTAGGATGGGGGATTCAACATTTATTTGATGCCAGGTAAAAGCGTATGATTGATTTCTTGTTTTGCTGATTCTACTTGCTATATATGATTATTGGGAAAATAAATTTATTTGAATCAAATACATACCAATCATCAACATAAGTTTGCAAATGAAAGTAAAAATACTGAAAACATAGTAATATTACATAGACCCTTACATAATAAGAGAAGAAAAAAATTCAGATTGCAGTAAAACAAAGAAAGATCACAAACCTGGATTTTGTGCACCTTGATTCAAATCTAGAGCATGTAGTTTCAACGCTGAAAAAATAAGGACGTTATAGTAATTCTTAAAAATGAATTTTTGATTGCAATATTAGTATTGTTAGTATAACAACTTTGAGTACCTGCATTTCAGCTTTGTCTCCATTTGGATACAAACACAACAATCCCCTGACGTAGAACCAATCTCTAGTAGCATCGAACAACTTGAAGAATGCAATTCTCCATGATTTCTTCAGTATGAATGAGCCAATAACTCCCCAAAATCCAAAGATAAAACCAAAGCCCATTGATATCCCAACTTCTTGCATAAATGAGAAGTTGCTACCGTCTTTCTTATTCATGTTTTCCACCGGATTAGTGGTGGATGGCCTCAAGCTATCTTCGGGGCACAGTGGTAGAGGGTCGCCGCATAGTCCATTATTCTTCGTGTAAGACGAAACATTGAAGCTCTGGAGTTGAGTACCCGTTGGAATTTTTCCAGATAAATTGTTGCTCGACAAATCAAGAACACCAAGAGTGTGTATTTCTGCCAGACTTGTAGGTATCTTGCCATAAAGATGGTTATGAGATAGATCAAGAGAATCTAGCACCTCCAAATTACCAATATCTGGAATTATATATCCTGTTAAACTATTTCTTGATAGATTCAAGGATATTAATCCTTTCATAGAGGAAAATGATTTGGGGATGTTTCCGCTCAATCTATTGCTTGAAAAATCAATGAGTTTGAGAAGCACGAGATTTTCCCAATACTCATATTCCTTGCCTTTCCATTGAAGTGATGAATAACCGTAGTGCTCAATATGAGGTAAAAGATTTATGTTCTTTAAGCCGACATATAACGTTCGATCAAAAATATATCGAGGTGGACTTAGGTTTATGGACTCATCTTTACTAGACAAGAAAGTAAAATTGTTGAAACAATCAGGTATAATACCGGATAGATTGTTTATTGACAAATCCAGAACTTGGATATTAGTAAGATTGCATATCTCGGGAGGAATACTGCCACCAAATCTATTTCCATGAAGGTTTAGAAAGAACATTCTATTCAGCTGGCCAATCCAAGTGGGGATATTTCCTGTTAACTTGTTTCCTTTGACATCAATGAATATCAATCTTCGGCAAAGTCTCAAACTTTTAGGCAATCCACCAGATAAATTATTACCTTGCATTTGTAGTATCCTGCGATAATGTAAATCGCCCAAAGAGAGAGGAATTTCACCCGAAAAACTGTTGTTGGCCAAATTAAGGGTCTCCAAGTTGGACATTTTCTCCCAGCAGATGGGAACCTCTCCTGCTAACTGATTATTGGAGAGATCAAGGTAGTAAAGGCTCTCTTGGCGAGTTTTGCAAATAGATGAAATCGAACCAGAGAACATATTTCCACTCAATAAAATAATAGAAGCATTGACAGGAAATGGTGGTATATGACCTGAGAATTGGTTGTAACTAAGATCTATGATCTTGATGGAGGTTGATGAGAGATTTAAAACCGTACCACTTATTTGATTGTCGGAGAGATATAAGTAATGCAATGAAGAAGACATATTCCACAACCACCTTGGGGCTTCATCTGATATATTGGCACCATGGAGATCAAGGTATGACAAATTCATTTGAGTTTGAATCCATTTTGGAAATGAGCCCAAGTTGCACCCACCTAAATATATATAATTCAACTGAAAAGGAGGACTCCAATCAGGGGCAAAATCCAACATCAATAATGGATTGAAGGATAAATCTAGTGACTTTAACTTATCAAGCTTGATGAAGTGGGACTCAGAGACTAAACCCTCCAATGAGTTATAAGAAAGATCTAGAACTTGAAGCTCCGAGAGTTGACCAATACTTAGAGGAATGGAGCATGTGAGAGATTTGGAACTCAAAGAGTTATGTGAGAGATCGAGTGAGCGTAGATTGGTAAGGTTCCCTAATTGGGGAGGAATGGTCCCAGAAAAGTTAGACCAACTAAGATTCAAGTGTTGTAATTGTTTCATGGAATCAATGAATTGTGGGATTGGAATGCCTCCAAAATCGTTCATACTAAAGTCAAGACTAATTAAATGAAGCAACTCAACCAATGAAGAACGAACCTCACTTTGCAATTCATCGTCTTCATAACCGACTTTATTAAGTTGGAGGGTGATGACATGGCCAGTGGTGTTGCTGCACTCAACACCATGCCATTTGCAGCATTAATTGCTTCGCCACGACGAGAGCATACCATGTTCATCGATAAGGCCATTCTTGAAGCTGAGAAGAGCTTCTCTCTCACTCTCTGTGCATCTCACTTCTGCGTCTCCTGAAACAAACACACATGAAAGAAGAAGAACAACAAATTTGATTGCTATTCCTTTTTTTGAAATCATAGTCTCTTTAGTGATGGATGGAAATGAATCATTGCCCCAAGTTTAGCGATTCAAATAGGCAAAATTCCAAAACTGAAATCCAGACAAATTAGAACGTAATATCAATGAAAGATACATTGTTAGATAGCGAAGGATGACCAAACTATAATCACTGAAAATCTACATGATAATTTGCAAGATAATTCATGATGTTATATACATAGATATTTACATTATTTTCCAACATATATACAAAATTTCACGTAATAATTGCGCTAAAAATCAATGAAAACAGACAAAATAGTTAACCGAAGGTTGACTAAATTATTATTATATAAAATATACTCCTACTACTAATTAATTGATAATTCGTGGTGATTATATACGAAGATATTTAGCTTCAATTTAATGACTAATTTAATTGTTTAATGCATGGAGATTGTACATGTTTTTCTCAGCAATGATTTTACTAATACGTTGAACGAACTATATTTATTATTTTGATTGGATCGGACCAAAAAAATATTTAAATGTTAATATTATATTATTCTCTACGTCCAATAAAAATGAAGACTATCTTTCCCTTTTGATTTGTCCTATAAAAAAAGTCCATTTTTATTTTTGGTAACTTTTTTCTTCCTAGCTAATGAGATAGACCATATGTTCAATTAATAATACTACAATTATTTTTTTTTTCTCTCTCTTATTTTTACTTATTGTGCATTAAAATTCACGTCCTTCAAAAAAGTCTCTATTTTTATGGCGCTGAGGGGAGTACTTTTTTTATATAATTCTTGACTATAAATCTTTTGATATTTTATTTACAGTAAATTATCTAATCTATTTTATTGGTTTTATCAATTTAATCGCAATCTTTTGAATTTATCATTTCAGCTTTAACCTTTTCAATTGCATCAATTAGATCTCATTTTTGTGAACTTATCAATTTTTATTACCGGATTTACAAGTAAACTTAAAAGACAAAATATGAAAATGAAAGTTTGGCTAGTTTTAGTCGCAAATAATATAGAAAAATTATTCCAAAAGTAACTCTTCATAACATAAAGCAGAAACTGGGTTGATGCTTTAAATGACCAAACAATTAATTTCCAACATATAATCAAAATTTGATGTAAGAATTGCGTTCAAAATCAACGACGATTAAGATGTATGGTAAAGCAAAGGATCACTAGATATTTCTCAATCAATAGCACATGATTTTCCAACGTATGAACAAAAGTAAACGTGAGAATTGCGTTCAAAAATCAATGAAAAAAGATAAAATAGTAAACAGAAAGCTTAGTTGACTAAATTATGATCACTAAAAATATATATAAATAAATTGAAAGATAATTCGTGGTGATTATATGTGATTTCCTGAAAATGACTTCAGTACTAGCTAATTGATGCAAGAAATTCTTTAACAAGTACAAAATAATGTACAAGATAAAATATATGTGGCCATGTCATAAATTCAATAGACGAAAAGGTCATGAACTATATTATTTACATCTCTACTAAATGATGAGAAACCTTTCAATAACTGCTAAATACAAGATAAATAAATACCGAAGTAGCAAAGCAATGTTTGACTATAAATTTTTGAAAATTTAAAAGTTGTATACTCTAATTTTGATCATTTAATAATACTAACAATCAAGAGTAAATGAGGACCTAATTCGGTTCAATTTGTTAAACGCTTCTCCTACAAGCCTACTTGTGTGTGTATCTAAAAATTTGAAAATAACTACTACACATATGAAACTAAAATTGAAAAATTAAGATGATGTAAATATATAGAAAATTCAAAGTGGGGCTAGAGCGATATTCTATACTGATGGAAATAAACAAAATTTTATATTGAAAGCCCACTTACACTTTTGAAGCCCATATGCAAACATTTTTTTCAGATGTCGCAATCTGGTAAAAATCGATTGCATAATATATAGATGATTATTACCCAAAGAATATGTTCAAGTATTCCTTATGATCACTATTTGTAAATCTTGATTGTTTATTAATTTTTTTTTGGATTGTTACATTATATTTATTTTATGTGTAATAGACTGTTTTACTTATACAATAAACTATGTTGGTATATTGTGAAATGTTTTCATTGTACTATTATCTTGGCCTTGGGAAATATTTGGATACTAATATTACGCCATTATGAATTTATAATGTGATTGGTATGGTAAAGCTTTTTTCCATATTTTTAAAATAGAGAATATATTAGTAGTTTTTATTTTGTTCATGATATCATCAGCATATATAGTTTATTTCATAAGTACGGACTAATTTACTAGTATTACACATAAAATAAAAATAACATAAGAATCCAAAGAAATATGTACTATACTCCCTCCGTCCCCAAAGAATATGCACTTTGAATCTGGCACGTGTTTTAATGCAAAATTGGTAAAGTAAGAGAGAGATAGAGAGAAAAAGTAATTAAAGTATTGTTAGTGAGGAAATGGTCCCACCTCACTAGAGAGAGAAAAGTTTTTCAATTGGAAAATGCATATTCTTGTAAACGAGCAAAGGTAAAATTATGTATAGACTGCTAAAAGCCCAATCCTAGGCCCAATTAAATGAAAGAACACACAACAGGGAGAATAAAATTCTAGACAATAGTTTCATTGTAATAACTGAGTAATTTACAGATACATTTTAATATTTGCGACCACAATTTAAAAAGTTTAGTAGTTTAAAGGTAAAAAAAAAGGTAACCTAGTAGAAAATGGATAAAGAAAGCAACTTCTTGCACCTATTTGGCTATTTTCACTATGGCCATGTATTATTATTACCAATATTCTATTTAAAAAGAAATAATGTAGTATATTGAATGTTTGATCAAACTGTCCAATCAAAGTGAACAAACCTCCTGACTAGTGATCTTTCCATATATGTTAACGTAATTTGGTTGTTTGTTTAATCTCTTTTTGTGTGAATTGTGTCTGTGTACTTTCACCTTGTTTTAGTTTTTACCCCTTTGGTTTGTTAACTTTATTTTGGTGTGTGTGCTGATATGGACAGTTGGAAAAGTAATGTGGATAACAATCCGATGCATAGTTAGAGCATCCACAATAGAAATCGGCCCGCCATAGACCAGCCACTTTCTCTCACTGCCACGTCAGCAGCACTAAAAATCCACCTGCCACGTCAGCATTTACTCAAATAGGCCAGCCGCAATAAAAATAATTCAAAAACAACTACATTTACGGAATAAAATTTACGATTAAATTACGGAATTAAATTTACGACACATATACGGGAAAAATTCGTTAATTTTATTTAAATAAAAAAGTACATTAACTAAAAATCAAAAAAATTACATAATATAAAAAAGTCTGGACTTCCACACACGAGCCACCGCCCCAATCTAATCCTCACTAATTTATTAAAAATATACATTAAAAAATGTTAGTATGCCTTGAATCCATTATAGTTTTTCAAAAATAAAAAAAAATTAAAAAATAGCGCTGGCCGATCGGCACGTCACAATGGTGACCAGCGCCCTCAAATCGGCTAGCCCACGCCGATTTTTTCGCCGATTTTCGGTTGGCAGATTTCAATAGTTCGGCTAGCCGACGCGAATCGGCTAGCCGGTGGGCTAACCGCTATTGTGAATGCTCTTATGGATTATGTCAAATCACTATCGCACACTAGATGAACAAATACAACTAAATGAATTTGGACCAATTTGAGCTAACTAAAAATTGAGGAAAAATTGGTAAAGACCTCAGTTTCAAGATCAAAGGTAAACCAGTACATCAATCGATTGTTCTCCTTTACCACCCATAGAAGATTTCCGTTCAAAATTGAAATCGCAACGTGTGTCTCTGATACTTCCTCTTGCTTGTCTCTCCACAAGGAGAACCCTAGGCCACTAGTGTGTACATGAACACAACTTTTTTCAACACCGTATAAAATCTTAAATCGCCTTCTCTTTTCCCTCACTACAAATGCGCACTTACGACATCTCCTTGGAAGACACATGGGTGGACAAGGAAGCATGAAATATTCATCAGTCATTGGATTGCATATGACAAAAGTATTATGACATGCATGCCACGCCAAAAAGAAACTATTAGCTGAATCAATTACAATATGTCTTGTGGTACAATAATGATGAACTGCTGAAAGTTTGATGTGAGAAGTAGGCGACCAGTATCCCGTAAGTGATTTGAAGGCTTCATCGCAGACTGTCTTCCCTAAGTGTTCATGCTCGAAAACCAGACATAGTTTCAGAGTAGCAGCTTTCACCATCTGCATTCCATCACCAGCAGCTTTTGAACTATTTCTTCACATGCATTCCATGTCTTTTTTGGCAAGGAGGCAAATCAATCTCACATAGTTTTTATTTCCCACATAATCAAAGAGGGTAAAGTAAGAGATTAAGATTAATTTCTTGCATGAACATCCAACTTATCCAACTTATTACGCAACAATTTCTGTTTATATTTAATGCCATCTAATTTCTCTTGCACAACCCTTAGTCAACAGGCCTCGTGCTTCTGCTTCACACTTGCGAAGGTTTCAAACCAACCGCTACCCTCATTGGCGTAAAAGAGCATATAAGCACTTTGTTTCATAACAATAGCTTGGTCTACTGGAGAAACCTTCACAAGACAACAATACAATGATTGAATACACTATTGTACAAAATGAATGAACATTAGCATAATTTTCAATACCTCCGAATCATCATACAAATACCAAGTATTTGTATGGATATAGCAGTAGTAGTGTCCTGATTCCATTGTGCTCCCATCATGCACTATAACTCCATATAGATGATAGTTAAGAGGGGCCTGCCAAAACAACAAGAGACAGAGACTTAAACAGATATAATACGTGCATTAGATGATGAATGAATAAAAGAAATGTACTCGCGTCACTTGTGCTGCAAGCGAAAGGACTCAAGTCCAAGCAAAGAGGAAACGCCACATGCTCGGGTTTCTTGCCATGTGGACCAAACCTTTTTAGGAAAAATGTGATGATAGGTGAAGCATGTTGAATATCGAAAGTTTGTTTGCCATCAACTTTTTTCTTGCAACGAACACAGTTATAGTGAGATAGCAATGATTGTCTATCCTTTTCAAATGCTTGTAGAAGATCGAAACAAGCTTCAATGGCTATTGGAAAGTCAAATACTTCACTTTGAAGCTGCTTAGTAACAGAGCCACATTCACAACATTTTATCTACAAATCATGTAAATATGATAAGAATAGAGAATACAAGAACAAAAGATAAGAATCTGAAATTGTACCTCAAAGCCAAGAAGGCTACGAAAAACCTTATTGACTAACGTTTCATGTTGACGACCCCCTTCGAACGAAGGAGAAAAGTCTAGTAGTTTAGTTAAAGAAAATCAACGGAACAAAAGTCTTCGAAGAAATACCAAACACATATCTAACTAAGTGATTTTAAAAACGGATACACCCTAAATTGATAGCTAGATGCTCGGGGTAAATTGCACCTTCTGAAGTTAGGTCATCAAACAATACTTCAAGGCTACATCTCAAGCAAAAGTCTTCTGCCTCATCATATTTGCAAAAACATTTCAAATAGTTATCTTTGGTCATGATTTTGATATAAAAGGGAACCCCATGCACAAGACACTGCAAAACAGTGTTCATGTAGCATGTATTATGCTCGTTATGCAGTCCCGCCCCCTTTATCGTTGCCTTATCACCAGCGGCCTCATCACATGCCTCATCACTTGCGTCATCACCTGCCTCATAACCGGCCTCATCACCACCGTCCTCACCGGCTACCTCATCACCAGCTACCTTATCACCGACTACCTCATAACTTGGCTCATCATCGGCTACCTCATCACTTGCCTCATCATAGGCCAAGAATGGTGCACAACGAGTGCACAACAAAACCAAGGCCGCCGAGATTGTGGCCTGAGGAATTTAAGGGCAATATAACCGGAGCAAATATCTCAATAACTTGAAACGCGTCAAAAACGTTTTGAGTCGGAATAACTTGAAATCCACACGATAGACGATGATGGACGATGGATTTTGGATAAGAACACGTGTTGGGACGATGGTGGACTTGAAATGAGTCAAAAACATTTTGGGTCGAAATGACTTGAAATTCGGACGGTGGATGTTGACGGATGATGGATTTTGGATTGGAAAACATTTTGGGTCGATGGATTTTGGTTTCTTAGGCTGTTGACACAATTAAATTGCTAAATCAATATTGGAAACATATCCAAATTTAGCAAATATTAAGGTCAATGTAGGGGTTTGGCCACTCTATATGGCTGCATTGCAAGGATTTGATGATGTGGTTGATTCTCTCTACCGTCACTTAGATATAGGATTATTGTCCCCACTAGAGAAGGCCGACTTACTGACTTCAATTTTCATATACTGCAGTATACCGGTATATACCGTAAATTATGATATATTCAATGATTACGGTATATACCTTAAAATATAAATGTAATGATATACCGGGGCATACCGGTATATACCGGGGAATAACATAAATTATGTTATATACTGGGAAGTGGATATACCACATATATAGTATATACCGAATTTGCAGTATATACCGTAAAATATAAATATATTTATAAAAAAAATATTATTATATCAATTTAATTATAGAGTCCAAGGATCTGTTTTTTATTAAATATATACATACAGTTATTATTCCACATTGTTAGAAGGTAAAACATGTAATGTGTCAAATGGTTGAAAGAATATGGATAAATTTAAATTATTTTCCCATAAAAAAAATAATAAGGATAAGTTTTTATGTTTACCCTATTTTAATATATTTTTGAGTTAATCAAATGAATTTTTAGTTTATTTTATTCTCCCTAACATCTATGGAGTCCAATACTCAATATATTGAAGATATTTTTGGCACATACCTATATAATTTATAATTTTCATTTATTACTAATAAATTTAGTTTATTGTCTAATAATGTATCTCTAATTTATTTAATTTTTTCAACACCGGATTATTTAAATTCCTGATTTTGTCATTGTGCTTGACTATTTGTACTCTTTGTGCACTAATATTCCCTCTATCCATGATTTAAAGAATCATTTGATCATTTAGGGATGCCCACCATTTAAGAAATCATTTACTTTTTCCTTTATTCAACATACAGACCTCACATTCGACTAACATTTTCTCTTACAATCTATTATAAAGGAATATTAAAAATGGAACTCACATTTTCACTAATTTATTCTATTAGAATTTTCCAAGCCAACATGGCAATTACCAAATATATCACTTTTATATTCCTTCTCCAATGTAGTTGCAAAATAACTCAAATTTTGAATCTAGGTCAACCAAATAAAAATTAATACTCCTTAGTTTTGATAAAAAGAAAATATGTTTCCCAAAATGATATTTGTAAAACAAAGGCCTCCTATAGTGGTAGATACAAACCGAGGCTGGTAAAATTTAGCTGGGCTACGATGGGCCAAATATTGGGCCTCAGAAGTATAAATAGGCTTTTCAACATATAAACGTACCCATTACCATAAATCAGTTTAACCACTTCCAATATTCTATATCTTTAAATCCTTTAATTTCTTAAATTTATTTCCTTATGTGTAAGTATAACTTTATGATAACAATTAGACTTTACTAATTCAATTAAGGATTTTATTTTGAATTTTTGAATTACTATCTTTTAGTTATAATTCACACACATCACACAACTCCATAAACATTGGGTACTCAAACTCTAAATTATTGGTTGGATTTGGAGGAGAAATTTCTAACTAATTGAATTTTTATAATTAATTAATCCAAAATTAGAGTGTTACAATTTTTTCAACTTTTAAAAGTCAGTGTCAAATAATAAAATTTATAGTCAAACATCGCTTTGCTATTTTGGCATTTGTTTATTGGCTTGGCCACATATATTTTATCTTGTACTAGTAATATATTGCAATTATCGTAGAGTTTATCTCTTTATTTTTCTTTATGTTGTGGTGGACCTCAATATTTACTAATAATATTTAAATTATTTTTTCTTTTTATATCTCTTCTATATGTGAATTTTTAATTAAAGGTTATATAGTTCCCAAATTTGAAAAAAGACGATGCCAACATGCTCACATGCCCAAATGGCCCAACCCAGATTTTTTCAGAGACTACTTCCATATTAAAAATAATGAACGGAAATTTTTAAAAAAAAGGCAAAAGTATGTAAATGGTGTAATTTTAGAAAAACTAATTTACCGTCAATGGTAAAAATAGGAATAAAACTTACCATATCAATCACATAAAAATGGCGTAATATTAGGATATAAATAAAGCTGATTCAAACGAGTTTACATTAATTATACCCCTCCATGTGAAATTAAACTAAATTTTGGATATACTTTGTTTGCCACATGAAATTAATACATAACCCCTATTTTTAATGATAAAAACTTTTAAAATGACATAAAATTTACAATGGGCTGAATTTTGGGCCTCAGAAGTATAAATGGGCTTTTTACATTAAACGTGGCAATTACCTTAAATCACTGTAGCCACTTTCAATTTTCTACTATATTTTCAAATCTTTTTATTTCTTCAATTTTATTTCCTTAAATACAACTCTATGATAATTATTTAGATCTTACTAATCCAGTTAAGGATTCTGTTACTTCATTTGTCCCCATTATATGTCTCAGTTTTCAATTTTAGGATGTCCCTTATTAATTGTCTCACTTCATTTATATTTTAAGTAATGACCCATCAATTAACTCATGCCAAATTAAAGTGGAACATATAAGGGGAAAAGGGTATTATTTTGAATTATTATCTTTTAATTATAATTTCACGCACACCACACTATCCCACACACAATGGATCATCATTTAATAGAATTATTCTTGCAGGTCATCATGTAATAGAGATTGATAAAATTAATTAATCCAAAAATAGAGTATACAGTATATTTTTTTAATTTAAAAAATTAGAGTAAAACAATAAAATTTATTGCCAATCATTGCTTTGCTATATTGGTATTGTTTATGGCTTGGGTACATATATTTTATCTTCTACTCCCCCGTCCCACTTTAGGAGTCCCGGTTGAATTTGGCACGAGTTTTAAGAAATGTAAAGAAAAGTTGGTGAAAAAAAATAGTAGAATGTGTGTCCTACTTTTTTATATTAGTTTTATAATAAAATGTGAGTGAGAAAATGTTAGTGGAATGTGAGGCCTAACACTATTTATGGAATATTTCAACTGGGACTCCTAAAGTGGGACACCCAAAAATAGTAAACCGGGACTCCTAAAGTGGGACGGAGGGAATATTTTGCAATTATTGAAACTTTATCTCTTCATTTAGTGATGAAGTAATGTCCACGAAGCCACGAATTAACATTATAAAGTAGTGCAGTGAAGTAATTGAATTTATTGAAGAATTTCTCTCATAAAGTAGTGTAGTAATGTCATTTACAGGAAACCATAACATTATATAGTGTAGTGGGTTTGGAAAAAAGACTTCAAATTCTTAAAACATAAAGAATTTCTATCTTTAATCTTGACACATGTCTTTGGTGATCACTTTTTTTTACTGGCTAATTTCTCTTTCACATCATCTTTCTAATTAAAAGGAAGACTTATAGTCTTGCATGCTCGAAAAGTTTTCCAAGTGCAACCATTGCACGCGTTTAAATCATACTCCAATATAGTACTCCCTCCGTCTTAGATAGTTTTTCAACTTTAATCGGGCACGAGTTTTAAAAAATATAATGAAAAATTAGTTGAAAAAGTTAGTGGATGTTGACCCTACTTTTATATATTAATTTTATAATAAAATGTGAGTAGGAATGAGTCAGTGAAATATGGGATCCAATACCAAAAATAGTAAAAAGTGAAATGGGATAAACTATATGGGACATGCCGAAATAGAAAAATGGGACAAACTATCTGGATAGAGGGAGTACTGGGATAGAGGGAGTAGTATAAAATTTGTACTGTTTTGCATTTCTCTTCTGTCTCGCTGACTATATGTGTATGAACAAACAATTTAATTGTAATTTAAAAACATGTTCAATTAAATAGGGTAGTCACGTTAAAAATTAACTAAATTCCAATGCATAACCAAATAATCAGGTTAAATTTAGATACTACTACCATTTACGTCATTTTTAGATCGATTTAGTTTATAACACGGATGGTCATTTTTAGATCGTTTTGGTTCATAAAAGTTCACGCCCTTCGTATGATCTTAAATGATCTTAAAATGACTTAATTGGTAGCTATAAATGATCTCCGTTTTCAACCTCATCCTTGTATTTTTGATCTAATGGTTTGAGATTTGGTCTCTCGTTATGCGTTGCGTTTAGTTACTACTCCATCTGTCCCTAATAATTCGTTGCCATTTGGCTCGGCACGGGTTTTAAGAAATGTAATATGAAAGTGGGTTGAAAAAGTTAATGGCATTGAGTTCTATTTTTATATATTGATTTTATAATAAAATATGAGGGTGGATCTGTAAGTGGAATATGAGGTCCACTAAAAAATGGTAAAAATGGAAGGTCCCTTTGTGCTTTTGGTGCGCCGGGGTGCCCCCGATCTTATAAGTTTTTGGGAATTTGTGAGGTGTGTTGGCTTTAGCTCTTGTGCTTGTGTTTGTTTTTCTGCAAAGCTTTGTTTTTTTGTTGTACTGAACTTTAGCTCACTACCCTATTAGATAGAGCATTTCTCTTCTATATAAAAAAAAGGGACGAACCAAATTCGAAATAAGTGACAAATTATTTAGGGATGGAGGGAGTATTTTTTTTATTACTATCATGCACGATTAATGAGAAATATATATCATTTAATCATCTCCTATTATCTTCCAATTAATTATTTAGAGTTTTAGTGGCTATCCTAGTTCCTACGCTCATTTTAGGTATTTTGCCTATTTAAACCGTCACACGTCCCACAATCACAATCAATTCACTTCCATACATCAATAAAGAGAGATGATTTCTGATAAGAGAATAGCAATAAAATTTGTTGTTGTTGTTCTTCTTCTTTTATGTGTGTTTGTTTCGGGAGATGCAGAAGTGAGATGCATAAAGAGTGAGAGAGAAGCTCTTCTAAGCTTCAAGAGTGGCCTCACCGATGAGCATGGCATGCTCTCGTCGTGGCGAGGCGACGAATGCTGCAAATGGTACGGTGTCGAGTGCAGCAACACCACTGGCCATGTCATCACCCTAACATGTGATGGTTGCGGATTGCAAGGTGATATTCATTCTTCGTTGCTTGAATTGCATCACTTAAATCATCTTAAACTCAGTGGGAATGATTTTGGAGGCATTCCAATCCCAAAATTCATTGGTTCCATGAATCAATTGCATCACTTGAATCTCTCAAACTCTAGCTTTTCCAGGATTGTTCCTCCTCAGTTAGGAAACCTTACCAATCTACGCTCCCTCGTTCTCTCGTTTAACTCTTTGACTTCAATGTCTCTTTCTATACTTAAAACTTCTGTATTGAAATCACTCGAAATACTGAACTTGTCCGTGAATCAATTCAACGGATCGATGCCAGACCTGAGAGCATTTCCTTCGTTGACAGAGCTGTACCTCTTCGCAAACAACTTTACTGGCTCAATTCCTCTGAGTATTGGCCAACTCTCCGAGCTTCAAGTTCTAGATCATTCTTTCAATTCTTTGGAAGGTTTAGTCAATGAATCCCACTTTTCCAAGCTTGATAACTTAAAGTCACTAGATTTATCCTACAATCCATTATTGATCTTGGATATTGCCCCTGATTGGAGTCCTCCTTTTCAGTTGGCTAATATACATCTAGCCAGGTGCAATGTGGGTCCTACTTTTCCAAAATGGATTCATACTCAGAGGAATTTTGCATCCCTTGATTTGCATAGTGCCAATATAAGAGATGAAGCCCCGTGGTGGCTGTGGAGGACGTCTTCTTCATTGCAATTTTTATATCTCTCCGACAATGAATTAAGTGGTAGAATTCCGAAACTCTCATCCACCTCCATCGAGTATATGGATGTTAGTTACAATAATTTCTCGGGCCCTATACCACTCTTTCCTCCAAATGTTAGTGCAATTTTCTTGAATGGAAATATATTCTCCGGTTCAATTTCATCTATTTGCAAAACCAGCCACGACGAGCTTAGTTTCCTCGACCTCTCTAATAATCGATTGGGAGGACAAGTTCCCAACTGTTGGGAGAAAGTGCCAAACATGGTCCTCTTTAATGTGGCTAACAACAGTTTTTCGGGTGAAATTCCTCGCTCTTTAGGCGCTTTACATAACCTCAGTGTGTTACAAATGCGTGGTAATAGTCTATCCGGGGAATTGCCTTACAATTTAAGACTCTGCCAAGAGTTGAGAATCTTTGATATTGGAGGGAACAAGCTAACAGGAGAGATCCCCACTTGGATCGGGCAACTGTATCGGACGCAATTTCTAAAACTTCAAGGAAATAAATTGCATGGCAGTATTCCTCTCGAGATATGCAATCTTACTAATATTCAAGTTCTAGATTTCTCTATAAACAACTTGTCTTGGATAATACCCGATTGCTTCAACAATTTTACTGTCTTGTCCGGTACGGATATTCCAAATCCTTCCATTTCTGGAAATATTTTTGATCCATTAGACAATGGATTTGTATTAACAGATGGTAAATGTTATCATATTCGAGATCGTGTCGTTATTGATGCTAATAGACGTTACATCTTTGAATATTCATCGTTTCAATGGAAAGGTAGGGAATCCAAGTACTGGGAAAATCTACGTCTTCTCAAACTCATTGATTTTTCAAGCAATGGATTGACCGGGAACATTCCCAAATCCTTTTCCAATATGAGTGGAATAAGGTCCTTGAATCTATCAAGAAATAGTTTGACGGGATATATAATTCCAGATATTGGTAAAATGGAGATGCTAGATTCTCTTGATCTATCTCACAACCAACTCTCTGGCGAGATACCAACAAGTTTGGCAGCAATATACGGTCTTGGTGATCTTGATTTGTCGAACAACAAATTGTCTAGAAAAATTCCAACTGGGACTCAATTGCAGAGCTTCAATCCATCGGCTTATGCAGGGAATGATGGACTATGTGGCGACCCTCTTCCAAAGTGCCCCGGAGATAGCTTGAGGCCATCCACCACAATTCCGATGGAAAACATGAATGAGAACGACGTCAGCATGTTCTCATTCATGCAAGAAGTTGGCATAGCAATGGCTTTTGGTTTTATCTTTGGATTTTGGGGAGTCATTGGTTCATTCATATTGAAGAAATCATGGAGAATTGCATTCTTCAACTTGTTTGATGCTGCTGGAGATTGGTTCCACGTTACAATTGCTGTGTTTATATCCAAATGCAGACGAAGTTGAACACTTATTCCTGGTAATATCAACTAAATTTCAATGCCCTTAAATACATGCTTAGGTTAATTCTTGCAAATAACATAGCATTTACTCAATTTTTAATGTTCACATTACTCTTAGAATATTACAAACAACATTTCATTTCATGGATTTATAACATCCCCATTTTTTTCAGGAGTGAAACTACGCGCTTTAGCGTTCAATCAAGGTCGAAACTCATGGTCATGGCTGGTGATCTTTTCAAGTTAATGTAATTTGGATTTTTTTTTCATCTTTTTTATATGAGTGTAACGAACCCCAAGATGAGCTCAAAGAGGCGAAGAATGAAAACACTCTTTGCTTCTTATAAATTGCTCAGACTATATATTGAGAACTCATTTGATGCATAGAATATATCAAAGGCAGAATTGAATATCTATGTTACAAACTTGTAAAAAATCAGGCACTAATCTATTGTTTTTAAATATTATAGCATATATATAAATCATAAAATTTAGTTAAATAATTTTCATCAATAGTGACAAACACGGATTTTGCATGTTTTCAAGGTCTAGATTTGACTCGTTTTAAATGTCAATCATGCAAATTATGTTCTTAAATTGCATATGTTATACATTTGGTATTTTTAATGTGTTTGTTGATAAATGATAGAAAAAGATAGAAAAAAGGTGCAAAAAGGCCAAGGTGCAGCAGCCTCAGTTCAAGCCCATTCTTCCATCAGATTTGGAGTCCAGTCAGTGATTTATGCATATCATTCTCTTCCTCTTCGAAAGATCTTCACGTGGATATCTTGCACGTCTCAATCGGAGTTCTGTGGAGAAAGTTATGTCTATTCTACGAACGTTGCGCAATGCAGTCAAAGCTGACGGGAATTTAGGCGGAAATTCACGGAAGAAAAGAAATTATTATATTGTGAAACCCAATCTCTCTTATTTCTTGAAGGCCACGAAATTATCAAAAAATAAACCTTTTTCCAACCTATAAATACCTCTAACCTAATTCATAATCTTTATCTCAGAGCCTCCAATCCTTCCCCCTCTCTACACATTCATCCATCCCATATACCACACATAATCATCCATCTTCCATTGGAGCGGAGCTCTGCAGATCCAGGCAAGAGAAGAGTGAAGATTCAACCTTGGGTTTTATCAATTTCTTCCATGTCTCGTACTTTATTTGTAGTTTTTATTTGTCTATGAGTAGAACATCTTTTGTGGATTTTTTGGTGAAGATATTCAATTGATTTTCCTTGTTAGCTCTTGCAGTTATTTGATTTATCCTTGCGCCTTCTATATTTAATTGATTAGCTACCTCTTGAATACATGTTAGAGTTGATTAGAGTACTCGGGAGACGAAATAGTTGACTTGGAAAAAAGGATAATTCACACTTTAATTCAATAGAACTCGGGAGAGTTGAGGTTTTATTTGAGGTCATTGGTCTTACAATCTTTTAGGAGTTAGGTCTAAGAATTAGAAGGACTTCAATTATTACACTTAATCTACGGATTTCTCACCTCGGGAGGGGGTTTAATCTAGTTAAGTGACCGACTTAATAACTCTAGAGACCGTAATTCAAGGAAGCCAATTGTGTTTTGAATCCTAAAATTCTACTTTCTTACGCCTGCTTTGCATAAGTTTTTATGCTTTATTTTATTTGTTTATTTTATTTTCTGTCTAGTTTAATAAACCAAACCCAAAAATCTCCGTGTCTCTAGATAGTATATGACGCTTAGTATATGGTAGTCAGTTGCAATCTTATTCCCTGTGTTCGATATTCCGATACTGACCTTTAGCTATACTAGATCTTCCCTGTATGCTTGCAGGTATTTTTAGTGCTAATAAAAAGTGTATGAAAATGAAATATAAATCACAGCGTTCCAATTTTTCTCAATTGTCACAACACCTAACACTCCTAGAAATGAATATGAGCTGGGAAGAGAGGCATATTCAATTTTTGTCCATAGCAATAAATAAAATAAATTAACTTATACCAAAACATGGTGCATCTAAACTTTCCAAATAATCATGTAAAGGTAGTAATAAGCCAAAACAAGAAATCAATACTCAAATGTGAACAAGATAGGACTAACCTTGATTCTAAAAACCAAAGCATAACTGCTAAAAGTGTGAGATTCTTCTGAATTCGGATTTGCTTATTCTGATTTTTTAATTTATAAATAAAATAAAAAGTTATCTCTTCTGAGGCAGAGTCATCCAAATTGTGAATCTTAGTCAACCAAATAAAAGTAATCCTTGGTTCTGAAAAAAAATAATGTTTCCCATAATGATATAAACAAAGGTTTTTTTAGTGGTACAAACAAACCGAGGCTGGTCAAATTTAGATGGGCTTACGATGGGCCAAATATTGGGCCTCAGAAGTATAAATGGTCTTTCAACATATAATCGTGCCAATTATATCTTTAAATCCTTTAATTCCTTCAATTTTATTTCCTCATGTATAAGTATAACCTTATGATAATTAGTTAATTAGAGTTTACTAATCCAATCAAGGACTATGTTATTTTCAATTTTTGAATTACTATCTTTTAGTTATAAATCGCACACCTCAATACTCCGCACACATTGGGTGACTCAAACTCTAAATTATTGGTTTGACTTGGAGAAGTTTGTAACTAATTGAATTGTTATAATTAATTTATTAATCAAGCCATGGCATAAAATTTCAAGTCTGGCCAAAATCCCGCTAAGCTTAAAATCATGGGGAAACCGATGGTTCGAGTTTCTTTTACCCAACTTCGTGATTTAAATGACATCATATGCCTCGTTCTCGTATCACATCCTCTTCTTCGATTCTCCTTTTGCAAGTTTCCGATATTTGTCACAAAGTCATTCAAGTACAAAGAGTTTTTTCCGAATGACAAATATAAAATTAAGTAAATTAGACTTCTTAATAAAAAAAATAACGAAATTATAATATGTTATCATAAGTAGTACTACTACTATTCGGTTAACCTATTAGTAAATTATTCATTTCATTGATGAGAAAATCATGCACAGTACAGTTAAATTCGTCATTAAACTGAAGAGAAATATATAATTTGTAGTAGTATATAATGAACACGAATTATCTTTAAGTTTATCATGTACTATATATTTTTTGTGATCATAACTTAGTAAACCATCACTTTTTTTGTCGTCTTGATTGGTTTTAAACGCAAGTCTTACGTCAAAAAATTATGTAGGAGTTGGAGAACCATGTGTGATTGGATCTGTAGACGAAAAAATATTTATCAATAGTAGCTGGGATTTCTAAATTTTATTTTAAAGTATATTTTTAAATAATTTAGATAAGTTATAGAAGCTTTTATAAAATAATTTACACTAAATTTAAATAAATTTCAAATAAAATTAATAGAAAAATATTTTAAAAAATATATAAATGAGAGCTTTAGCCCCTCCTCCCTCTCATTTGGGCCCGCCCAGATGGAGGGAGTATCAATTATGTGCATAATTTAATATTGCGTGTATCATGGGTTAGCGCGTCTAGTAGGCCACTCCGTTGTAAATTGTTTCGTTACACTCCATATCTATACAATATATTAAACTTTTGATTAAAAGATAAAAATATGTGATTCAGTGGAGTAAGTGGGAGGTTAGCCAAAATAATTTGATTCAATTGTTATTGACCAATTTTATCCCCAAATTCAGCCTATTATACTTTCGCAAGGTGTTAATAAAATAATAATAATATGATAATTATGTAATTATTGGCTGAGCATAGGGAATAGAGTCTTTCTTCGAAATTTATGTATTGTTAGAGGCGTAGTTTAAGGATAGATTTTAGGGTTTTTTTTTTTAAATAAAAATTTATCTATATGAATTTTGGAGGCGGTTTTTAGGTGTTTTCTTTTTGGAAATAAAAATTTGTATATCCAATATAGGAAACGGTTTTTTAAGGCCTAGATATTAGAGATATTTTAAATATAATTGTAGAATTTTGGGAAATTAGATCCAAATTCCAAATGCACGATAATTTATTTAATTTGACCACTACGTGTTAAATTTAATTAATTATTATAATCTATTCTAAATAAAAATATAGGGAATTTTGGTAATCACACGAATAGTACAAAGTGGAGCCACTGAACTAAGTGGAGTGAGTGAGAGTTTTTACAAGTATTACGTGCATAATATTTCAGTAATATAAATATGTTATTTAAAAGTTGCGAATCCAGGGAGTTCTAATATTCTATAAATTTGTCTTTATGGGGATGGTTTTGCAAAAACTTGGATATCTCGTGCTCAAGAAATTGATGACTAATGCAAGTATGCAACTATTTTAAAACTATTTCTCTTATGTACTTTTATGGATATAGTTTAATTGTTGGATGTTTTAGCTTTCAGTTACACGTTGGTGGATGCTGTATATATGGGTTGTCTGTTATTATTCAATTCTTTCTCATGCTTTTATTGTAGTCTCTTCACGTTGGCATTATATGAAGGCGACAATTGGGAATGACATGATTGAAGCTCCACCTTCAACCTCATAAAAATTATAGAAATATAGTAGCCCGTGATGAAGACGAAGGAAGGAGCGGAAAGATTTGATTAGAAATCCAGAAGAAAAATTATAAAGATGGAAGAGTTGAGAATTGAAAAAATGGATTTGGAGAAGAGGCGGCAACCCTTTTTTTGTAAACTTTGGATTTTTTTTTTTTTTTTTGTTGATTTTATCTTGAATTTGTATTTTCATAATTAATTCATATATTTAGTATTTATTTATTTAGTTATTTATTAGTTTAGTTCTACCAGCTCAGTGCATTATAATTCAGTTAAATATTTTTATAAATCTTCAAATAAAATATTTATATGGTATTTTATTTTCAAAATCTATATATACATATAGTTTTGGAGAAATAACATCAATGTTATTGGAGTTATTATAAAATTATTTCATAAATTTTGTTTTTTAATGCATGATATGAATTTTTTGTTTTTATTTTTCCATATTAGTTATATAATAGAAATTCTCACCTACGATATCAAATTAATCACTAAATAATTATTGCAAAAAAGTATAAATCGTGTCAAGTACATTACCACTTTGAAAAGTTTTTAATGCTATTTATTACTCCGAATTCACATTTTTTATAATAATTCTTGCGTATCATTTAGCATGTAAAAGGTGTGTTTAACGTGTTCTGTAATGAAAAGTTTTTAATAGCTAACATATATTTTGAAGTGTTTTTTTTATTCTTATGATAATTAGAGTCAGGGCCGGCTGGTGACATACTTGGATTTTACATGGTTTTAGAGGGTGATTTTGTATGAATTTGATCATATTTGTCTATTATTGGACGTGTTTATATATACTTCTTCTATAATGTTGGTATGTTGATCATTTTGTTAAGAATGTGTAGAAAAAGGTACAAACTATGTGGATGTGCAGCAGCCTTAGTTTGAGACAATTTTTACTGGAAATTTTGAAGTCCAATCAGCCTCATATGCATATCAATCTCTTCATCTTTGAAAGATCTTCGCGTGGGTATCTTACACGCCTCAATCGGAGTCCCGTAGAAGAAGTTATGACCGTTTTACGAATAGTGCGCAGTCCAAAAAATTACACGCGGCCGGGTGAATTAACCACCCGGCCGGGTACTGTGTTTATGCGCTGAAAAGGTCAGAAAATGGTCGAAAATTATCACCCGGCCGGGTGAATTTTACTCTTTATAATTCTTCCCGGCCGGGTACGTTATTTTGGCGTATTTTCTTGCCAAAAACGCGAATTTTGATGGGTGATTAAATGGAAAAATGCCTAGGGTTCATGAGCATGCTACACTTACCGCCTCCAACACTCACATCCTCCAAAGTACACCTTTGAGAGAGAGAATTGAAGATTGAAGACTTCCAATCGGAAGATTGAAGTTGCAATTCCATAGATTCATTCTCACAGGAGTATCTTAATCCTTTCTCCATGTATTTCATTGAATCTTGTGTTTCAAACATAGTTTTTATGAAGAACATGAGTAGCTAAACATTTCTTGTAGAATTCTTGGTGATGATGCACTAATTTCATAGTTTTTATCCAATTAATTTTGTTCTTGCCTTGCTCTTGTAGTTATTTGATTATTCTTGGGTTTATTCATTTCAATTGCTTGATCACCACTTGATTGTGTAGGATTAATTAGATTAACCGGGAGCTGAAATAATTAATCTGGAAATAAGAATAATTTACACCTTAATGCAATAAAACTGGGGAGAGTTGAGGTTTTGAATGAGGTCTTTGACCTAATCGAGCTTTTGGGAGTTAGGGGTTTTAGGATTAGAAGGGGGTTTCAATCCTAGCACCTAATCTGCAGGGTTCTCACCTCAGGAGGGGGTTTAATCTATAATTGTGGTCGACTTAGTAATTCTAGAGACACCAAAAGGTAAGACAATTTGATTGGATAAGAGCTTGGAATTGTGCATCAGATCCTTGAGTTCTACAATTTTCTCCATATTATCTTTTCACTCCGTGTTTACTTTCTTTTACTTGTTTACTTGTTCATTATATGCTTTTATTAGTGTTAGAAAAAAAACAAACCTTTCCCGATTCGCTAGATAGTAGTCAACATTTGTTCGTGGTGGTTAAGTTGATACAAATTTGTCTATGTGGGATACGATACTCTTGCTTGCTAATTGCTACACTAGCCTCGTACACTTGCGGGTATCACTTGTGTTAAAATAAGTCGAGTCAAGTTTTTGGCGCCGTGATTTGTGTCAAAATTCGTGATCAAATATAATTGAAAATTGATAAGTCTTATTAATCTCATAAAAAATTCGTGATCAAATATAATTGAAAATTGATAAGTCTTATTAATCTCATAATTATAATTAACAATACATTAAATCATTAAATGATACTAACATAGTAGAGATCCGACCTTTAGAGTATATGTCTGTGTACAAGTTCATGAGATAATAGTAAAATTGACATTAAAAATAAAATTATACCTACATAACTATTGTTCAAAATTTGTTTAATTTATTATGTCATACCATCTCCAACCATTTACACCAAACTCAAACTCATTTTTGAGTTTAGGTCAAACCAAAAAGTAGTTTTACTCCAATCATTTACTCCAAACTCAAACCCAAAAGAATATTCCATATTTATATTCTTTTTATACCTTTTCAATTATACCTACATATTTACTTAAATTACATATTAGTCTCATAATATTTTATCAATAATTTATGTAACTTAAATAATTATACAAATTTTTTTATTAATATATTTATGTATTAAATATACTTTATATTAAAAAAAAATTACACTACTTTTAAAATTAAATACACTAAACTTGCAATAATAAAATTCAAATATAAATTGAAACTCATTTAAATATATCGCAATTACATAAAACATATCACGATAAACATAAAAAATAGCTAAAATTCAAGACTCGAAATTTGTGTATTGTTCCCACAAATGATCAACTAGCGCATTTTGAAGTTCCAGATAAGCACTTTTATTTCTTATTGCGTTATATCGGGTCATATACTCTTGAAATAATAACAAGATTTTTTTAGCAATATTCATTCCTATTTAGTAAATTTATTAGTTATTATTTGTAAAAAAATATAATTTATTATAATATGGTCAGCTTGCTAATTTCTATTTAATTATTTTTATTAGAAAAATATATGTAAATTCCATGAACAAATTGTGTCTAAATTATGCGGCTGATAGTTTGAATCAACTATCAAGTACTACTGTACTAGTACACAAATTGGCCGCCGGCTGATTCAACTATCAAAATAATAATAAGGACTATTATGCAATATTTAAAACTTTTTTGCAATAGATACTCAATTTTGGTGTTCACTTCAAATTTGATGTTGTTTGATTAAAAAACCCAAAAATGAGTATGGGTATGGAGTATGGTTGGAGCACATTTTTTACACTAAATGGGATTTGGTGTATGGTTGGAGGTGGTCTTAAGTCACCCAAGTGCATAAATTGCTAAATTAGAAAAATGAATATTAGAAAAATAATTTATATAGTTATAATTTTAAATTTCATTAAATTATCAGTATACTACTATAATATAATAGAGGTGACTTACTATTAAGTGTATTTGTCGGTATATAAATTCATGAGATTATAGAAAAATTACTTTAATAACCAAATCATACAGATCATCAAACTTATGAGTAAATACTTTCTTGTTTAATTTGTTATTGCAAAAGATTTTTATCTCCTAATAAACATTGGAATATTATATTTTGTGATTAATTGTATTATAGTTATTAGAGTACGTTTTTATTTACAATTTCAAATAATGATATTGTTTTTAATTTAATTTTATTAATTTGCAATTGTAAATCAATATTTCAAAACATGTTATTCTGTGCATCGCACAGGTGTGATACTAGTGTATCATAAAAATAGATTTATTTTTAAAAGGGGATAAAAAATGATAAATGAAATTTTTGCATTTTCCAGGATTTGTAGCAATATTTTTTCAAATTCAAAAACCTAATAAGTTTAAAATGTACTCCACTCTTTAAATTTATTATGGTATATTTTTAGTGATTATAGTTCAGTTTGTCATTTTAACTTCTGTTTATAAGTTAGAAATCATGTGATATTGACGAGAAATATCTATAATCTATGCATATAATCATCACAAATTATCTTAAGATATATACGTTGATATTAAGAGATTATAGTTTAGTCATCCATCGCTTTACCATAACGTCTATTTCCATTGATTTTGAACGCAATTCTTACGTTAAATTTTGTTTGTATGTTGGAAAATTATTGGTCATTTAAAACACCAACCTAATTTCTACGGTATGTTATCATGAACTATTTTCAAAGAATTTCTATATTATTTGCAATTATAATTTAACCTCGCGTTATTTTTAGGTGCGGGTCACTATCGGGTCAACCCAATATCGACTCAATCCAATAAGGTCAAATCCAACCTAGCCCGAAATCTTCGTGTTCTTATCAGGTCTCAACCCAACGAATTCGTGCGGATTATCGTGTCATCCAAAAAAATGTCAGCCTTATGCTAATGATAGTAAGTTACTATGGAATATAGCTTGACACTACACGACAAGACCAAATGACATTACATGATAAAATAAGATACAAAATTAAAATAACTAAAATAAATATTTTAAAAATCTAAATAATAAAATTAAAGTATAATACTCCCTCCGTCCCAAGATAAGCGACTCATATTCCTTTTTGGGACGTCCCAAGATAAGTGAGTCATTTCTTTTTTTGGTATTCTCTCTCTTACTTTTTCTCTTTACTTTATTAACTCTCTTACTTTTTCTCTCTACTTTATTAACTCTTTTACTTTATTCACTTTCCACTTTACTAACAAAACCCCATTTCCTTAAATTCCGTGCTGAAAAGTTTTTGCTCACTTATCTTGGGACGTAGGGAGTATTAAATTATACCCTCTCCGTCCCAAGTTATTTGAGTCGTATTCCTTTATGGGTTGTCCCAAGTTACTAGAGTCGTTTCTTTTTTTTTTGACTAAAAACAAAACATCAAATCTCACATACTCTATTCTTTCTTTTACTTTATTCTCTTTTCTTTCTTTTACTTTATTCACTCATCTACTTAAATTAACACACGAAACACAACTTTCTTAAATCTGGTGCCGAAAAGAAACACCTCAAATAACGTGGGACGAAGGGAGTGGAAAAAATTTAATCTATATAATAAAATTAAAATAATTATTTTTTAATAAAATTAAAGTATGGAATATTATATTTTTAATTTATAAAATATAATTAATAAAATTAATTATTTTTTAGCCAATGAAATTAAAATATAGTAACATCTTTTAAGTTAATAAAAATAATTAAAATCGAAGTTTAATATTTTTTAAATTAATAAAAAAGAAATAAAATAATTATTTTTTTTTCATAACAGATAACCCAAATATGAGCCTAATCTGACCCAACCCAACCCAACCCAAAATCTTCGGATTCTTATTGGGACGTGCAGATTTGTGTCGGATCAGAAATTGTCAGCCCTAGTTATTTTATTGTTTTGCAATTTACTTAATTTAATCGCTACACTTGAGACAATGGCCTCATCGCTAATCAAATACTGTTATATACTTCATAAAATAATTGAAATAATGATATATCGGTAAATGAGTTAAAAAATAATACTACACGTTTCGCCATAGTTGAGACGAAACTTTTCGGCACGGAATTTTAGAAATGAATATTGGGTGTGTTAAATAAATAGATAAAAAAAGTAAGAGAGACGAAAATGTAGAGAGAATAAAGTATAAGAGCATCCGCAGCGGTAGCATGGACGCTGCTCGTCCGTCCGTGCCGCTGAGCACGGTGCCGTCCGTGCCAGCGGCACGGTGCTGCTCTTAGCTAAGAGCACGTCCGTGCCGCTGAGCAGCCCTACGTGGCACGCTCTAATTGGCCAACGGCTATGCCGTTGGCAAATTCGTTTTTTTTATTTTTTTAAAAAAATTCGAAATTTATTTAAAAAATGTTTTTAAATAAAAAAAAAAATATTTTCCCACTTCCCAAAAAATTATATCCGTTTTCTACCCACTTTTAATTTATTTTTCAATTTTTTCCCCCCAAAATTCACATTTTCATCTATAAATACCCCCACTTCAACACAAAAAAAATCACATTCTCATCTATTTTATCATCGTTCATCTACATTCTCTCATCTTTTTACCTCATACTATCTCATCTAAATTCCCACCACACTACACAATGTCCGGCTCCGGCGAACACCCCTCCGGCAATCGCGGTTGGAACCACGATTGGTTCGACTCCGAGGCCGGATATAGTCCGGAAACCCAATTTACTGCCCCTCCTCAAACTCAAGGTTCGCAAGCTCCGGGTGGCTACCATCCTTACCCGTTGCACGACCTAAACGCCCCCGGGTTCGGGTGGGCTCCCGAACCTGGATCAGGAGGTAGCAACAGCTCTACTCCTACTCCTACTTCTGTTCCTACTCCTCCTGTTCATGGCACCCGCACCCCGTACACTCCGGGTGAGATGATGGCGATGTTCGAAGCCTACTTGGCAGTCTCCGAAGATCCGGACGTCGGCACGAACCAAACCGGGGAAACTTATTGGTGGCGTATCACTCGCCTCTACAATGAAACCCGGCAGGCGAGAACCATTTATCGCAATGATAGTATGGTTCGCAATTGCATCTACAGATGTAACAAGGCAATCGGGAAGTTCCAGGGGATTTACCTCCAGGAAGAGCGGTCGGCGGGGAGCGGCACGAACGAGCTCGACATCATCACTGTCGCCTTGGCGGCATACCAACGGGAGGAGTACAAACCGTTCAAGTACCTCGATTGTTGGCAGGAGGGGCGCCAACATCCGAAGTATAGGGGCGGCATATCAGCATCCTCCTCCAGCTCCTCCAGCAAACGGTCCAGGTCGGTTGCCCTATCCGACGGCGTCTCCGATGATGTGGCTACCCAGCTTGCCAGAGCTAACTTGGGTAGCCCCGACGCTGGCCCGAGCAGTTCCCGCCCGCAAGGAAGGAAGAAGGCGGCGGCCAACCGCCCCCGCCGTCGCGCCTCGACTCCATCTGCCCCGCCGCCGCCGCTCCCTTTGTGCCTCCTCCACCCCCGAACAACACGTTGTGGGCCATCTTGAGTCAACTCTATATGAACGATACGTCTCAGATGACTCCGGATCAACTTGCAACACATGAGCAAATGATCCGGGGTCTCAAGAGGCAATTGGGGTTAGAGGAGTAGTTTTCCACGTGTGTAATTTTTAATTTGTAGGATTTTAATTATGTATTTTTTTATTTTCTAGGATTTTAATTATGTATTTTTATTTTTTAGTATTTTAATTATGTAATTTTTATTTTTTTGGATTTTAATTATGTAATTTATATCTTGTAATGTATTTTTATAATGTAGAAATGTTTTTAATAATTGGAGTATTTAAATCGAATAATAGAATGGTGGGACCCTTAAGCTTGTCCTTAGCTACTAAGAGTACGGATGTGAGTGTTGTGCTCTTAGCTAAGGACAAGGAGTAAAAGTGGGTCTGGGCCTACCTCCGTGCTGTTAGCTAAGAGCACGGATGGGGATGCTATAAAGTGAATAAAGTAGAGAGAATAAAGTAAGAGAGAGTAAAGTAAGAAAGAGAAAAAGGTTACGATATGTAGAAATGACTCAACTATGAAGAAACTTTCCGAAATGGAAAAATGACTCAAATATGAAGAAACGAAGGGAGTATTGTTTATGGAAACAAGACTATTGTTTATGGAAACAAGACTATACATTTGAGACATCCTATGAAAAAACACGCTTAAGTATCTTAAGGGACGATGATTTAGTCAACTTTTGCGTTATTATTTTGTCTTATATGTCGTTGATTTCCAACGCAATTCTTACGTTAATTAAATTTTACTCCTTATATATATGAATTATTTAAAAATATATATGTAGGAGTACTATTTTCCAATTTATTGTCTAGATAATGGACTCCACACCCAAAACCTGTATAGATCAATTCACTCACCCTCACCACCATCCTCTAACAACCACAGCTGACTATAACCAACGATTCTTTTGCAATGGCTGCCGGACTACCGGAATCGGGCAGCGATTCTGGTGCAACGCCTGCAATTTAGACCTCCACGGCTTCTGCGCCACCTGCCCCCGGTCCCTCTCCTCCTTCATGCATCCCCACCCCCTCACCCTCCTCGTACCGAACCCGGCATCATCCGTGCACCTCGTCTGCGACCTCTGTCGCGAAACGATCCACGGCCTCTTCTACCGGTGCGCGGACTGCAATTTCAACGTGCACCCAATCTGCACGAAGCTGCCGGAGAGGATCAATCACATTCTTGACAGAATCCATCTTTTGATCCTCCAATCCCCGCCTGCAGACGGCGCAGGTAGCACCTGCGCCGTCTGCTTGCACCTATGCGCCGGGTGGCGCTACGCGTGCCGTGCCTGTAGGGTTGACATTCACCTGGAGTGTGTGTTGGGTCCCGCAGCCGGGCACCAACAACATGTCCATAGTAGGACTGGTCAACAGGAAATCCCCATGTTCAATCAGAAAATGGGGAATATTCCTATTGGTCAACAGGGAATCCCCATATTCAATCAGAACATGGGGATTCCTTTCCACGCCCCGCCATGGAGGGTTGCTCCGTTTTACGGGATTCCTTTCCATGCCCAGCCTCAGACGTTTGGCGGGTATGGGCCCAGGTTCAATATGTACCATGGTCCATATGCATATCCACTTTGGCCGCATAATTCGCAGGTGGGGGCAAATAATAGTCATAATTGGAGTCGATTCGGGAAGACGATGTTTGATCTAGTAACGAAGCTTGGAATGGGAGTGATGTCGAATATGATTTTTGGAGTGGATATATATGGTTAATTAATGAGGGAATTCTCTTTGTTTTGAGTTAATTGCATATTTGAGGGGAAATTCTTGCTACTTTGTTTTTGCATCGACACATTATATTGGACGTGCCATCACCCTCAAATGTGGTGATTCGTTCTTCATTGGCTAGGAGGCATTCCGATCCTAGAAATCATTGTTTCTGCGAAACAATTTCAACACTTGCAACTTTATTAATTGTGGCAATGTACTTTGACTTTGATGCTTGCATCATTCGTAAACTTTATGTTTGGTGTGTGGAAATGAATGTTTGTGTTTTTATGCTGATTTTTCACTTTGCTTGCATACTAGGAAAGAGTTACGTATATGCTCTATATTCTCTCTAAATAGTACAATCATATGTCAAGGTCCAAACATTTTGAAATAGGGACCCCAATATATTCATATGCCACTACTCCTAATTCAATTAATATGAGTGTAACAAGCCCCATGATGAGCTACTACAAGAGGCGAATAATAAAGACACTCTTTGATGATGCATAGAACATATGAAAGGGAGGTAGGGGAGCATTACACCAAGTTTAGAGTGACACTATAACACTAATCCTAGCCTTTAGATCTATAAGATGGACGCCTAGGATTAATTTGTTTAAATAGAATTCGGATTGCAGTCCTATGTGTTGAATATTGCAGACGTGGGTATTTTAGTTTAAATTCCAAAAAGATTAAATCAGAACCAGATTTGGTAATATGTAAATAACAAATACTACTTGGTAATATTGCAATATTTATATTTTAACACTGCAATCTGGTAAGTTAAAAAAATATTACGAATAATGCAGGTTTGTAACACAGCAATATTCATAGAGTAACACTTAAATATTCATAGAGTAGCATTGCAATCTGGTAACAAACTGAAAATAGAGAATCGATTTTTCCCTTCAGCATTTTTTTATGTTCCAATTGAATTAAAATAGGCTGCCACATAGCTGCTTGAGAATCACCAATTTAGGAAGCAAAGAAAACATTACTAAATGACAAATTAACTTAATCTTTTGCCTTTTAGGACGTTTCCATCTTCGTTCTCTAGTTTTAGTTGGGATATCAACAATAAAGAAGTTTTTTAAAGCTTTGGTGGTTATTTAGAAATACAAATTAGCATCCTTAATTGCATTAAAATTGTTCTTAATTTTTTTTTTTTTTTTCTGTTGTAGTTGTTCTTTGATATCAAGCACGAATTAATAGTTAAACTTTACAAGAATAAATAAGAATAAGAGAGGAGGGTAGATGTATAAATCATTTCTTCCATTAAAAAGATAAACTTAAGACCTATTTTAACTGATCTAGAAAATCAATTCGATTCAACTCTATTTTATAAAATTAAATTGCAAATTAAAAAAGAACAAAATATTACGTTATTGGGCTGTTAATTTATATACCTAAATCAGTCCAACAAATGTGAGATCTATAAAAGCATATGCATGGGCTTTAACAAATCAGTCCAACAAATATTAAGTTATTGGGCTGTTAATTTATATACCTAAATCAGTCCAACAAATGTGAGATCTATAAAAGCATATGCATGGGCTTTAACAAATCAGTCCAACAAATATTAAGTTATTGGGCTGTCAATTTATATAATAAAATATATGTAGTTCGATGCAATATAAATCAGTTCATTATTTGATCACTTTACCTAATTGAAATTCCTCATGGAGGACTTTTCATCTAGAATTATCATTATAGTTCTTTTGTTATTGTTAAATGTTAAATGATGAAATTCCGACCAACAACATAATAATTCATGGGTCTTTTCCATATTTTAGACTTGACTTTGTGGTCCTTCCAAAACCTCTTGGAAAATTAAATTTTATTTAAAAACATTTGTAATTCTCAATAATTATTCAAACTAATATATAGACTTGTTTTAGAAAAAGTAATAGTATCTTTTAATTGATAGTATTAGTTTTGGTGTACAAACCGAAATGAAAAAATAAAATTATTTTTCATGGGTGGAGGCAATAGGAGTATTAATATTGAACTAAATACAAACATGGAATTAGCCACATGAATATTTAAGCTCCACCTTATACTAAAATTATCAATTAGTCGAAATTATATATTCTAATTTTTTAATTATTTTTTAAATTGATTTAGATTAATAATAAAAGTTTTGAATTTTAAATAAATATATTTTAATAAATTAAATGACCATGGAAAATTTTGAAATTTTTTTATTAAAAGCTTTATCCCCTTAATTGTGCTATACATGTAGATCCGCCAAATACCGTCACAATGCTTGTTTTGTGTTAAAAAAGGAAGGGTTAAGATGGTTCAGAAATTAAAGAGGAAAATACAAATATATGATATTTCCTTAATTAATATACATCTCTTAAATTATTTGATAATTCTTTAGCAATAATTGATCGTTTAAACAATCATGGGCATGTTAGGAAGCTTAGTGCATAGCATACTTTACTTGGAATGTATATTAGTTTTCTTTCTAATTTTTAAATATTTAATATAATTTGCCTATCTAATTTTATTTATAAGTAGTACATTTTTAGTACTCCTCATTTAAATACAAAAGACGTATAGTTGGTGCCATATAAATGACTTAATGATTGTATCACTTTACTTAATTTATTTTTATCATAGATCTTTTGTTTTTGATTGAAGTAATATACTGCATTGAATGAGTTGAAATGGTAAATAAAGAAATTCCAATCAGGTGGCCGACATCTTATTCATGAATCTTTTTCGAAATTAATTATAGACTTGACTTTGAGATTGAGGCCATTCCATCAAATTTCAAACTTTGGGTCATATATCAATAAATTCTTCATTTGTCTTTGTTTCCACTGATTTCGAACGCAATTTCAAAATATTTATATTCGAGAATTATCCAATTTCAAACTTGGTGATTGGATATACATCGATGAAATCTACATTTCATCGATGAAAAAACAAGAAAAAACTTTGATTTCGAATGCAATTCCTGGAATTTGGGCAAATTGCCAAATAAATCACGCTGGATAGTTAAAATTTTGTTAGTCACACTTTTCAAATTTGAAAAACTAAGTCATGAAAAAGGAAAATTTTGCAACTATCACATTCGCCTCATTTATAGGAAAAATGCAATGACGTGGCAACCAGTTTTGAATGCGCAGAAATATTATGATCATGTTAACTCACTTCTTTATGATGATATATATATAATTATGCCATGGGTAGCATGTTTAAAATCTATTATCACATCACTGCATATTTCGTGGTTTAGTTTTCAGATTTTGGAAAATGTAACTTATGTTAATATTTTTGAATATTATTTGGGATTATAAGTCACACAGTCACACATCACTTTCTTATTATTATCTTTCAAGTTGACATGCATGTAGTCTAATCAAGCAAGTTTAAGTTCATTTTAGAAATTGTATTGTTTTATCTTTGCCTAGTTAAAGCGTTGGAGTTGATACAATGGAGTATCCCACAAATGCAAATAAATCACTATAGAGTCGCAGTATGATTTTTAATAAAAGAATAGCAATCAAAGTTATTCTTGCCTTCCTCTCATGTGTGTATGTTTCAGGAGATGCACGAGTGAGATGCATTGAGAGTGAGAGAGAAGCTCTTCTTAGCTTCAAGAATGGCCTCATCTATAATCAGGGTATGCTCTCGTCGTGGCGAAACAACGAATGTTGCAAATGGCATGGTGTTGAGTGCAACAACACCACTGGCCATGCCATCACCCTCCAGCTCTATGGTATGAATTATGATGGTGAATTGCTAGGTGAGGTTCATTCTTCTTTGGTTGAGTTGCATCATTTAAACTATCTTGATCTCAGTTGGAACAATTTTGGAGGCATTCAGATCCCCCCAGAATTCATTGGTTCCATGATTCAACTACAAGACTTGTGTCTTAGTGGCTCTAACTTTTCTGGGACCATTCCTCCCCAATTAGGGAATCTTACCAACTTACGCTCACTTGACCTTAGTTGGAATTATTTTGAGACTATCCCTCTTTTATTAGGGAACCTTACAAGCCTACGTTCACTTGACCTTAGTGGGAATTGTTTAGGGAACATCCAATGTCGGTTAGAGAATCTTACCAATCTACACTCACTCAATCTCTCGTATAACCATTTGACATCCATGTCCTTTTTTATAGTTAGTTCTGTATTCGAATCACTCGAAACACTACAATTGTCTTTTAATCAATTCACTGGATCGGATCTATGCCAAACCCGAGAACATTTCCTTCATTAGCAGTACTGAATCTTAAGGAAAACAACTTGACAGGTTCCATTCCTCTAAATATAGGCCAACTCTCCAATCTTCAATTTCTAGATCCTTCTCATAATTCTTTCCAAGGTTTAGTTCCTCCAAGTATTGGCCAACTCTCCAAGCTTAAAGATCTAGATCTTTCTCATAATTCTATGGAAGGTTTAGTCTCTAAATCCCACTTCTCCAAGCTTTATAAGTTAAAGTCACTAGATTTATCCTTTAATTCATTGATCATGGATGTTGACTCTAATTGGAGTCCACCTTTTCAGTTGGATAGTATAAATTTGGCCAGGCGCAATGTGGGCCCGTATTTTCCAAAATGGCTCCAATCTCAGAGGAATCTGGCGTACCTTAATCTTATTGGTGCAAATATAACAGAAGCCCCAAAGTGGTTAGGAAGTATGTCTCCACTTTTAGGGGAATTATGTCTCTCCTACAATCAAATAAGTGGTACAATTCCGAATCTCTCATCCACCTCCATCTACTATATGGATCTTAGTTACAATCAATTCTCAGGTCCTATACCACTATTTCCTGTCAATGCTACGATTATTTTATTGAACGGGAATATGTTATCTGCTTCAGCTTCATCTATTTGCCAATCTCCTCAACGATATTTTGTTCTTGACCTATCAAATAATCAGTTGTCTGGAGAGGTACCAAATTGCTGGGACAAAATGCCAGGATTGAGATACCTCAATCTAGCTAACAATAGTTTTTCGGGTGTAATAGCCTAGCCAGTAATATCACATATGATAATTCAGATATTATATCAACATTATATGGTACCCATGAAGAATGGGTGCGTCAATATTCATCATTTCAATGGAAAGGTAAGGAATCAAAAAACAAGAAAAATCTTGGGCTTCTCAAACTCATTGATTTATCAAGCAATAGATTGATTGGAAACATTCCCGAATCATTTTCCAATACCAGGAATTTAAATTCCTTAAATCTATCAAGAAATAGTTTGACAGGATATATAATTCCAGATATTGGTAAAATGGAGACGCTAGATTCTCTTGATCTATCTCATAACCGACTCTCGGGCAAGATACCTTCAAGTCTGGCAGAAATACACACTCTTGCCGTTCTTGATTTGGCGAACAACAAGTTGTCTGGAAAAATTCCGACGGGTACTCAACTTCAGAGCTTCAATGCATCGTCTTATGCCGGGAATGATGGACTCTGTGGCAACCCTCTACCGATGTGCGTTGAAGATAGCTTGAGGCCATCCACCACTAATCCAAGGGAAAACATAAATGAGAAAGATGGCAACAGCTTCTCGTTTATGCAAGAAGTTGGCATATCAATGGGCTTTGGTTTTATCTTTGGATTTTGGGGAGTTATTGGCTCATTCATACTGAAGAAATCATGGAGAATTGCATTCTTAAACTTATTCGATGCTGCTGGAGATTGATTCTACGTCAGGATTGTGTTTGTATCCAAATGGAGACAAAGCTAAAGCATGCAGGTAATATATATCAACTAGATTTTTTGCTCTTAAATACAGTTTTCAGTTAATTTTCCCAAATAACATAAAATTTACTTGAACCATTTATCTTCACGTTACTTTTAACATATTACAATCAAGATTTGATTTTTTGATTCATAGCATCCTCATTTTTTTCAGCGGTGAAGGCACTTTAACATGGCTTGTGATCTTTCCAAGTTACTATAATTTGGATTGATTGTTCTCAATCTCTTTTGTATGAATTACAGCAATGTACTTTCACTTTGTTTCAATTTCTTGCTTTCGTTTGTAAACTTTATGTTTGGTGTGTATTTGTTTCTTCTAGAAATAAATGTTTGTGTTTTTACTTAGTTTCTTGCCCTTTAAATCCATATCCACACTTTGCAAATGTCAGCTTTGAGTTTTTTCTCAATGATTTTCAACTAAAACAAAGTTAAAATCATATCCCAACATATTCGTAATTACTTATTCTGCCTTTGAATTTGAAAAATCTATGTTGCTAAATTATCTAAATAAAAACAATGTTTGGTTTAAAAAACCAAATGGGCGTTGGAAGTAGAAATTCGTAATATAATATATTAAGTTTACTAATTCAATTAATGTTAAATGTTGAATTATTTGCTTTAAGTTTTAATTCACACAGACCACAATACATCCTACATATTGGGTGACTCAAATCCTTGAATTATAGCTTAGCTTCCGAAGGAAATCTAACTAACTAATTAAATTGTGTATCATCATCAATATCCTTATGGGGGAGTAGAATTATTAATTATTGGTTAGAGACTTATATTGCATTAAATGAGATGAGAAAATTCCAACAACCGACATCTTTTTCCTGGGTCATTTTCAAATTTAAAGTTACAGCATTGACTTTGAAATTTAAGCTATAGACTTTATTTTTGAGGTCCACCCAAAATTGTTAGTACAAAATTCAAGATATGTATAATTCTCTAGAATTATTCGAACAAAATATGTAGACATGTTTCTATAAAAAGCTAGATCTTTTAACTTATTTACTAATATAAAATATTAGTTTGATAATTACTTGGTCATCGAAATATACATGCATGTTGGAAGCCTATTGCACAGATTGTTTACAACTTTAAAATGTTGTATATGTTAATATACATAATGTATCTACCTATGTAATTTTAGTTTTGAATGTATAAATATAATCTCAAAAATCTCGGATATTTTAAATATATGCATTTATTCAACAAATTATTATTAGTAGTACTTGTTATTCCATGTTGTATATTTTAAATTTGTTTGCATCTTGAATAGGTATTTAACTTATATTACTTAATATTTTAAATTTATTTGATGATTCGTATTGTCATAACGATCTATAAAGTGTGAAGTTGATTCCTTTAACTGTTTAAAATTTCACATGGAAAATTATTTAAGTAATTATAATGTTTGAATTTTCATTTATATTTTTGGTGTAGATTGAAAAATGACTATTAGTGCTTGAAAGTTGATTCTAGTTTTTGGTGATCAATTTTTCCAACAAACTCCAACCAAAATAATAAATGTAGATCGTTGAACGTATTAGTAAACTCCTCATTTCATTTATGACAAAATGATGTACAACTTCAACTTCATGCATGTACATTTTAATTCGTCAATAAATTGATGAATGGAGTATACAAGAAATACAATTCACTTCCATACATCACTAAAGAGAGTAATATGATTTCTGACAAAAGAACAACAATCAAAATTGTAGTTGTTGTTCTTCTTTTATGTGTGTTTGTTTCAGAAGATGCAGAAGTGAGATGCATTGAGAGTGAGAGAGAAGCTCTTCTAAGCTTCAAGAATGGCCTCATCGATGAGCATGGTATTCTTTCATCGTGGCGAAGCGACGAATGCTGCGAATGGCATGGTGTTGAGTGCAGCAACACCACTGGCCATGTCATCACCCTCCAACTTAATTCACATTATTCTGCAAAGTTGAGAGGTAATATTGGCTCTTCATTGCTTGAGTTGGATCATTTAAATCATCTTGAGCTCAGTCATAATGATTTTGGAGGCATTTCGATCCCATAATTCATTGGTTCCATGAAACAATTACGACCCTTGTCTCTTGGGAATTGTTATTTTAGTGGGATTATTCCTCCTCAGTTAGGGAACCTTACCAACCTACGCTCACTTGACCTTAGTTGGAATGAATTCGGAGAAATTCCAATCCCACAATTCATTGGTTCCATGAAACAATTACAACACTTGTCTCTTCAATTCTCTATGTTTTCTGGGAGCATTCTTCCTCAGTTAGGGAATCTTACCAGCCTACGCTCACTTGACCTTAGTTGGAATGAATTCGGAGGCATTCTGATCCCACAATTCATTGGTTCCATGAAACAATTACAACACTTGTCTCTTCAATTCTCTATGTTTTCTGGGAGCATTCCTCCTCAGTTAGGGAATCTTACCAGCCTACGCTCACTTGACCTTAGTCAGAATGATTTTGGAGGCATTCTTACCAACCTACGCTTACTTGATCTCTCACTCAACTCTTTGTGTTGTGTATCTCTTTCTCAACTTGGTCTTGTATTTAAATCACTCAAAATATTGGACTTGTCTAATAATCATCTCAACGGATCAATGCCGGACGTTAGAGCATTTCCTTCATTGACAAAATTGGACCTTTCAAACAATAACTTTACAGGTTCCATACCTGTAACTATTGGCCATCTCTCCAAGCTTCAAGATCTAGATCTTTCACTAAATTCTTTGGAAGGTTTAGTTCCTCTAAGCATTGACCAACTCTCAAAGCTTCAATCTCTATATCTTTCTCATAATTCTTTGGAAGGTTTAGTCATTAAATCCCATTTCTCCAAGCTTGATAAGTTAAAGTCACTAGATCTATCCTTCAATTCATTCATCTTGGATGATGACTCTAATTGGTTTATGCACCCAAACTTTTCAGTTGGATAATTTAAATTTAGCCTGGTGCAAAGTGGGCCCATTTTTTCCAAAATGGCTCCAAACTCAGTCAAATTTGGGCTACCTTAATCTCAATGGCACCAATATAACAGATGAAGTCCCACGGTGGTTGTGGAGTACGTCTCCTTCATTACAATACTTATTTCTCTCGTACAATCAAATAAGTGGTACAGTTCCGAATCTCTTAACCACCTCCATTAGGTATATGGATCTCAGTAACAATCAATTCCGGGGTCCTATACCATTATTTCCTGTCAATGCTTCGCATATTCAGCTGAATGGAAATATGTTCTCGGGTTCAATTTCATCTCTTTGCAAAACTCCCCATGATTATCTCGAATACTTTGACCTATCAAATAATCAGTTGGCGGGAGAGGTTCCCAACTGTTGGGATAAAATGCCAAGCTTGAGATACCTCAATTTGGCTAACAACAGTTTTTTGGGTGAAATTCCTCCCTCTTTCGGCAACTTAAAAGAATTACTTGCACTCCTGTTGCATGGTAATGGCTTTTCCGGTGTGTTGCCTCACAATTTGCGACAATGCCAAGAACTGAGAATCATTGATATTGGAAGAAACAAGTTAACAGGAGAGATCCCCACTTGGATTGGCAAGCTTTATCAAATGCAATTTCTAAACTTTCGTGGAAATAAATTGCATGGTAGTATTCCTCCCGAGATATGCAATCTTACTATTATTCAGGTTCTGGATTTGTCAATAAACGTTCTGTCTTCGATAATACCTAATTGCTTCAACAATTTCACTCTCTTGGCAAGTGAGAGTATCAGTGACACATTTGCTTATGTAGTTACTTTAGGTACACGGTTTGGAGGCTACGAAACATGGGAGTATGAATATTCATCATTTCAATGGAAAGGTAAGGAATCAGAATACAGGAAAAATCTCGGGCTTCTCAAACTCGTTGATCTTTCAAGCAATAGATTGACTGGGAACATTCCCAAGTCATTTTCCAGCATGAGCAATTTAAATTCCTTGAATCTTTCAAGAAATAGTTTGACGGGTCATATTATTCCAGACATTGGTAAAATGGAGATACTAGATTCTCTTGATCTATCTCATAACCATCTCTCTGGCAAGATACCTATAAGTTTAGCTAAAATACATACTCTTGGTGTTCTTGATTTATCGAACAATAATTTGTGTGGAAAAATTCCAACGAGTACTCAACTTCAGAGCTTCAATGCATCGTCTTATGTTGGGAATGTAGGACTATGCGGCGACCCTCTACCAATGTGCCCCGAAGATAGCTTGAAGCCATCCACCACTAATTCGAGGGACAACATGAATGATAACGATGGAAACATCTTCTCATTTATGCAAGAAGTTGGGATATCAATGGGCTTTGGTTTTATCTTTGGATTTTGGGGAGTCATTGGTTCATTCATCCTGAAGAAATCATGGAGAATTGTATTCTTCAGTTTTTTGGATGGTGCTGGAGATTGGTTCTATGTCAGGATTGCAGAGTTTGTATCCAAATGGAGACGAAGCTGAAATGCAGGTAATATGGGTTGCATTTACTCAAATTTTTGTTATATTCACATTACTTCTAAAATATTGCAATCAAAATTTCATTTGTAAGAATTACTATAACGTCCTCATTTTTTCAGCGGTGAAATTACAGGTTGTAGAGTTGAATGAAGGTGCACAAAGTCATGGCTTGTGATCTTTCTATGTAATTTTTTCTTCTTTATGTAATTTTACTATATGTTTTCAGTCTTTTTACTTTCATTTGTAAGCTCATGTTGGTGTGTTTTTGTTTAGAATAAATTTACTTCTACACAAACAATATGTACTTGCACTTTCCCAATAATCGTATAAAGCAAGTAGAACCAGCCTAAACAAGAAATCAATCATAATTTCATAAGCTTATTCCATTAATATGTCCTCGGAAATTTGTGCCTGTGCGCTGAATTTATTTTAAATGCATAAATATAATCTCATAGTTTATGTCATTTTAAGATGCCATATAAATGACGTGGATCATTTCCACAATTGAAATTCATCGTGAGGACTTTTCCACTAGAATTAAAATCATAGATAATTTATTTTGAATACAGTATTATATTGCATTAAATGAGTTGAAACGGAAACTAAAGAAATTCCTACCAGGTGGCCGACATCCTATTCATGATTAATCTTTTTTAAAATTAATTAAACTTGACTTAGAAGTCATCCCAAGACTCTTCGAAAATTAAATTAATAGAATAAATTCAAAAATTAATCCTGTATACTCACTCAAATGATTTTTACGCTACACAGTAATTGTTTAAGATTTTGGTCTTAAACAATAAAATTTGGGTCCATAGTTAATAGTTTAGTCAAAAACTGACTTGGTCAATCGTGTTTTAAAGGGCAAATTGGTCAAATATATTTTAATATAGTATGACTTTGGAACATATTTATCTTAAACTCATCAAAACTTTTTGTATATTTGCTTATTTAATACTATAATACTATGACTTTGGAACATACTTATCTTCTATTTTGCACTTATTTGTTGGAGTAATTTCCAGGAAACCACGTAAACAATATTTTAAGTGCACGCGAAAATGTATTCCAAGTGCAAAAATGTGGATGAATCGAAGTGTGTTTGGGCTATTTAAACCCACCAATTTTAGATTGTTTAGCATCCCACATATAAGTACCATCAATTAAGAAAGCATGATTTCGGATCAAGGAATAGCAATCAAATTCGTTCTTGTTATTCTTTTATATGTGTTTGTTTCCGGAGATGAAGAAGTGAGATGCATAGAGAGGGAAAGAGATGCTCTTCTAAGCTTCAAGAATGGCCTAATCGATGCTGAGTTTGATGATCTCTCGTCGTGGCAAAACAACGAATGCTGCGCATGGAATGGTGTTGAGTGCAGCAACGCCACTGGCCACGTCATCGCCCTCAAAGTCAATGGTGTCGTAGTAAAAGATAGCGGTAAGATGGCCTATTCATTGCTTGAGTTGCATCATTTAAAGTATCTTGACCTCAGTGTGAATGATTTTGGATGTATTCCGATCCCGGAATCCATTGGTTCCATGAAACAATTACAACACTTAACTATTGAGGAATCTAACCTTTGTGGGAGTGTCCCTCCTCAGTTAGGGAACCTTACCAACCTACGCATACTTGATCTCTCACATAACTTTTTGAGTTCTATATCTTCTTTTACACTTGGTTCTGTATTGGAATCACTTGAAGTATTGAAGTTGTCTTATAATAAACTCAATGGATCGATTCCAGACCTAAAAGCATTTCCTTCACTGAAAGAATTGCACCTCGGAAAAAACAACTTTACAGGCTCTATTCCTCTGAGTATTGGCCACCTCTCAAAGCTTCAGCTTCTATATCTTTCCTTCAATTCTTTGGAAGGTTTAGTTCCTCTAAGTATTGGCCAACTCTCCGAACTTCAAGATCTAGATCTTTCGTATAATTCATTGGCGGGTGTAATCTCTGAATCCCACTTCATCAAGCTTATTAAGTTAAAGTCATTAGATTTATCCTTTAATCCATTATTGATCTTGGAAATTGCCCCTGATTGGAGTCCTCCTTTTTGTTGTTTGAGTAGTTTATATTTAACTAGGTGCAATGTGGGCCCATATTTTCCAAAATGGATCCGAAGTCAGACGAACTTGTCAATCCTTGATCTCCGTGATGCCAAAATAAGAGATGAAGTCCCAAGGTGGTTGTGGAGTACGTCTAATTTATTAAAGTCTTTATATCTATCCGACAATCTAATAAGTGGCACAATTCCGAATCTCTCGTCTACCTCTATCTTGTCTATGGATGTTAGTTACAATCAATTCTCAGGACCTATACCATTATTTCCTGCCAACGCTACTGATATTCTGTTGAGTGGAAATATGTTCTCCGGTTCAATTTCATCCATTTGCCAAACTATCCACGGTCATCTTGAATACATTGACCTATCAAACAATCTGTTGGCGGGAGACGTTCCCAACTGCTGGAAGAATATACCCAACTTGCACTCCCTCAATTTGGCTAACAACAGTTTTTCTGGTGAAATTCCTGCCTCTCTGGGCACCTTACATAACCTTGGTGCACTACAAATGCATGGTAATGAGTTATGTGGTGAGTTGCCTTACACTTTGAGACTGTGCCAAGCATTGCAAATGATTGATGTTGGAGGGAACAAGTTAACAGGAGAGATCCCCACTTGGATTGGCCAACTGTATAAACTGCAAATTCTAAACCTTCGTGGAAATAAATTGCATGGCGAGATTCCTCTCCAAATATGCAATCTTACCAGTATTAAAGTCTTGGATATGTCGATAAACAATCTATCTTCAATAATACCTGATTGCTTCAACAGTTTTACTGTCTTGGCTAGTAAGGATTCCACATTTTTTGATCTTTTTCTGTTTGATCCAATATACATTATCAACGAAAAGAAGCACAATGGATATTCATCATTTCAATGGAAAGGTAAGGAATCTGAATTTTGGGATAATCTCGCACTTCTCAAACTCATTGATTTTTCTAGCAATAGATTGACCGGAAACATTCCCAAATCATTTTGCACTTTGAGAGGTTTAATATCCTTGAATCTATCAAGAAATAGTCTGAAAGGATATATAATTCTGGATATTGGTAATATGGAGGTGCTAGATTCTCTTGATTTATCTCATAACCAACTCTACGGCAAGATACCTACAAGTTTGGCCGAAATACACAATCTTGGCTTTCTTGATTTGTCAAACAACAATTTTTCTGGAAAAATTCCGACGAGTACTCAACTTCAGAGCTTCAATGTATCGTCTTATGCTGAGAATGATGGACTTTGTGGCGACCCTCTGCCAAAGTGTCCTGGAGATAGCTTGAGGCCATCCACCCCTAATCCGGAGGAAAACATGAATGAGAAAGACGGCATCAACTTCTCATTTATGCAAGAAGTTGGCATATCAATGGCCTTTGGTTTTATCTTTGGATTTTGGGGAGTTATTGGTTCATTCATATGGAAGAAATCATGGAGAATTGCATTCTTCAACTTGTTGGATGCTGCTGGAGATTGGTTCTACGTCAGGATTGTTGTGTTTGTATCCAAATGGAGATGATGCTGAAATGCAGGTAGTGTGAGTTTCATTTACTCAAATTTGTTATAATCACATTACTTCTAAAATAGTGCAATCAAAATATCATTTTGATGAATTACTATAACGTTCTCATTTTTTCAGCGGTGAAACTACGCGCTCTAGAGTTGAATCAAGGTGCACAAAGTCATTGCTTATGTAATTTGGATCTTTCTATGTTACTATAATTTGTATTTTTTTTTTCCTTCTATTTTATGTAAGGGTTTACGTAATTTTACTATGTTTTCAGTCTTTTTACTTTCATTTGTAACCTTATGTTGGTGTGTCTTTGTTTCAAATAAATTTAGTTCTACACAAACAGTATGTACTTAAACTTTCCCAATAATCATATAAAGCAAGTAGAATCAGCCTATTTTTATATATTGGTTTTGTAATAAAATATGAGTGAAATGAGGTTGTGGAATATATGTTCCACTTATTATGTATAGTAAAAATAAAATGAGACATTTATGGACAGACAGAAAAAAGAAAAATGTGATATTTAATAGCGGACGGAGGAAGTAATATCAAAGACATAAAAACACAATAATCAAGAACTAACCTTGTTTACAAAAAAGCAAAGCGCAACTTAAAAAAAGTGAGATATTCTATTGAACTCGGATTGCTTATCCTACTTTTGAATTTGAAAATATAGAGAATTATTTATCTCTGTTTTGAAAAAAAATATTTCCCAAAATGATATTAGTAAAACAACAAAAAACCGAGGGTGGTAATATTCAGCTGGGCTAAAGATGGGCCATATATTGGGCCTCAGAAGTATATATGGGCTTTCTACATATAAACGTGCAAATTACCATAAATTAGTTTAGCCACTTTTAATTTTCTAGTATATTTTTAAATCATTTACTCATCTCTTACTTTATTCACTTTCTATTCTTTTTTCTACTTTTTCCTCTAACTTACTTTTTTATTTATCTACTTAACACTCTAAACATTATTTTTTTAAACTCTGTATCGAAAAGTTTCGCCTCAACTATGAGCTAGGGAACGGAAGGAGTATTGTTCTGTATTGGCTTGGCCACATATATATTTTTCCTTGTATTTTTTGCAATTATTGAAGTTATTTCTCCATTTAGTGATGAAGAGTTATCAGCAATCCGGTGTCTTGCCATGTCATATAGAAAATTTATATAAAAAAATGAAATAGTATTATAGTAGTCTCGATCGACCCATGGTCTCAATTCCTATTTATTACAACAACCAACAATGAGATTAATTGGTGGATAAATATTTGTTTAAAATTATACTTAATATTTTTTTACATTATATTAAAAACTTATAAAAATTATAGCAAAATTCATAATTTTCATCCTGTATAAATAGACTGTATCTGCTTTAGAAAATCTCATCTTTCCACATAATTTGTTGCTTTTATAAATTTTATTGTGCAATAATAAATATTTCTGTCATATTATTACCACATGCAGTGTATAAAATCAGATTACATTTTGAATACTACATATGATTCGGCCACATATGTTTTTTGTCATATTTTGAAATGATTGAATAATAATTTTTTATCTTCATTTATTAATTTGAAGAAAACCATGAATTAAAATTATGTAGTCATGTGCATGTAGGTAACCAGTATTTGAAATGCTAGGCATAGTTTTCCAAGTGAAACGTGTTTTGTCATTTCTTAGTGTGAAAGTGAGAATTTGTAATGTGAAGCATGTCTTGGGCTATTTAAACCCACCAACTTGATATTTGTCATTATTCTTATTGTAGTTTTCAAATTACCTTCAATTATTGAAAGTTGTGAATTTGCAATTGATTGCAAATTTTCTTGGAATGACTATATCGATAATTGGAAGAGGGAGATGACATTCCAATTGAGATGCGTTACATCGTAGCATATGTTAACGTTGGGATCTTGATTTGAAGTATAAATAAAACTTCTTAGTACTTTCTCTATCCCAAGATAAGTGAACACAAACTTTTCGGCACGAGATTTAAAAAAATGGGGTTTTGTTAGTAAAGTGGAAAGTGAATAAAGTAAGAGAGTTAATAGAGTAGAGAGAAAAAGTAAAAGAGAGAATACCAAAAAAGGAAATAGCTATCACTTATCTTGGTCGTCCCAAAAACAAATGTGAGTCGCTTATCTTAGGACGGAGGGAGTATAACTTAATTCTGGGAAAAGATGATATGTCATATTTCGACGCATTATGTCACCATTTCAACGTAGTGAAATTTCGAAAATAAAACATGGATACAAGTTAAAAGAATTTGGGATATAATTGTTACATTGGCATATTCATATCATTGTATTGGCATTTTTAATGTAATGTGTTAATTTGTTATCAAAGTTATCACATTAAGCTAGTTATCATTTTATTAAACCATGTGATTAGATGCACTTATTTCTTGAAAAATATCCCTATACTTATTTTAAAAATCAAATCCTTTTATTGTTTCCAATATTGTAATTAGAGTTTCCTATTTCAATAATGTCAGTAATGTTATTACTACTTATTAGATAGATGAATACTTTTAGCAAAGCTCATTTTATGCTTTACGCTCTTCCTCACTCTCTCTTACTTTACGAATTATACATTAAAACCCGTATCATTTATAATTTTGTTTATTTTTAGTGGACGGAGAGAGTACGTAAATAGTACTATTTGAAATGCAAGAAAAAGTTTTCAAGTGCAATCAACATTTCCACGCGTTTTATCATTTCTTAGTGTGACCGTGAGAATTTGTAATGTGAAGCAACCGTCATGTGTTATGCTATTTAACAAATTTGGCTAGATATTAAAAGAAATAATAAATAAATTAATATTCTTATTGATTGATTGTTAAAATTTACTAATCCAAAAATTTCTATATTAAAACATCTATATTAAAAATTTCTAACTAATTGATTGTTAAAATTTACTAATCCAAAAATTAGAGTCTAGATTTTTTTTAAGTTCAAAAGACTAATAATACTAGTAAAATTTATACTCAAATAACGCTTTGTTATTGAACATGACTTGGAGTCTTGTATTTTGTTATTGAACATGACTTGGAGTCTTGTATTTTACCTCGTAATCCTTATGTCTTGCTCCCTTCGTTCCATAGTAATAGAGTCATTTTGCCGCCCGCAGGGGCTTAGCGCAGTTGGTTCCGGGGGAGCAGATATTGCTACAGGAGTCATTTTGCCATTTTGGTACGTTTCATAGTAATAGAGTCATTTTTCTTTTTAGTAAAAGTCAACACATTTTTTCACACCCACTTTACACTTTCTTATTTTTCTCTCTCTTCATCTCTCTAGTCAATTATTGGAAACGACTTGTACTTCGTGAAACTTGACTCAAGTCTTCGGTAAATTAATTAGGATAACAACAATGGGAGTAAATAAATAGAGTATAAACGTAAAGATATACCCCTCCGATTCATTATAGTTGAGATGAAACTTTTCAGAACGGAGTTTAAGAAAGAGATCGATAGTGTGTTAAGTAGATAGAGTAAAAAGTAAGAAAAGGAAAAAGATAAAGAGAATAAAATATAAAGTGAATAAAGCAGATGAAATAAAGTAAGAAAGAGAAAGTAAGAATGACAAAAAAGTGTTACTCTTAATATGATTGACTATGAGAAATTTTTTAAAATAAAAAAAATAGCTCAACTATGAGAAAATGGAGGGAGCAGTAAAACAAATGGTTCGGTCGATGCACTTCAGGAAGCAACCCCTTAACAAGGAGATAAGAATCGTAAATTAACTGCAAGCTTCAGCTTATTCCTTTCGCTTTTTAGTGATTTTCTCTAAATATCTTTAATTTCCTACCAAAAATCAATTTTTTTTCATTTCAAATAAAATGGATCAAATCGTGGCAAACGTTCATTTCATATTGTTAATTTCAGAGGAGCTTAATAACTCTATTTGCTAATGTTTTCTAGGTTGTAATTTACATATTTGTCGTTTTAATAGCAATAATATTCCCCCTCACAGATAGTGATTGCCACACAGACATATACTATTTGCGTAGTGCTTTGTAGGGCTAAATTTTGAAATTAGATATATATGCAATTTATGAAATCGATATCGTTAATGTAGAATGCCGATTATCTTGGAAATTTAATATTAAAATAGTTAAACAACACATTACTCGTAGATAATATTTTACTAACAACTTATATATCATTACACTATATTAATAATATGGAGCTCATTCTTCACTAGCATTATTTACACTATCATTTATTTCTTTATCCCTTACTTTATTTATTATACATTAAAACTCATATTGAACCAAATATTTATACTTTTCAGAGACATGGAGGGAGTAGATATTTTTTTTTTAGTATGTTTTTCGAATATATACCACATATATTTAATCTTGTACTCTATTTTGTATTTATTCCACTGTCTCTCAAAATAGTTTACTTTTCCTTTTAAAGTCTGTTTCCTGAGATTCCACTTTGAAATTGGATAATTATATTATCAAATAATAAAGTACGGGGTATAACATTTCCAATAGAAACTACTCCTTCCGTTTCATATCAGTAGAAGCACTTCTTTTCAGCATGGTGATTAAAAAAGAAGTTGTGTAATGTATTAAATAAAAAGTTAATAAAATAAGAGAGGGGAAAAAGTAAAGAGAATAAAGTAAAAGAGAGGGAAAAATAAGTGAAAAGAAATATGTTGTATTACTCCACTACTATGGAATGTACCAAAATGAAAAAAATGACTCCACCACTATGGAACGGAGGGTGTAAAATACATACGATGATTATCGTGAAAAACAGTGTCGGCTACAAAAGAAACCCCGATATATTTATTCATTTATCCTTACATTGCAAATATAATTATTTAGTGATCTTAAATAATTTTTATACATAAATTTATGGTAAAAATATGAAAACTATAAAAATAAATAAATGGAGAATGAATATATATATCATATAGATGAAGCTATAAAATATTTGTTTGTTACTAAATAAAGCTATAAAATCATGATTTGGCTTCATATAGAAATATACTTTTATAAATTTAATAAAAGTAATAATAATAAATTATTTTAATTGTTTTTATATTATTAGTGCTACTTATACTTATAGGCCATGTTTGGTTGGCGGGAAAGTAATGTTGGCAAGGAAAATGATTCCTGGGAAAATGAATCCCGGGAATATGATTCCTAGTAACTTTACTTTCCTGTGTTTGAAAAATATCAAGATTTTAAATTTATATTTAATTTAAACACCAAACAAAAAATATACTTATTATTATTTTATTTATAAAAAAGAATAATATTGTAAAATTTTTAATAAATTATTAATTACAAATAATAATAATTATATAATTATATTTATTATTACGATGGATAGTTTAAATATGGATCCATCATCATATATAATAATATAATTGTAATTATAGTTACATGGAGTATTATAGTACTCATTTATTATAATTATAAATATAATAATTATTATATTATAATTATAATATTTACGAATAATTATAAATTAAAATTGCACTATGACTTTATTGATTAATTATTAATTTATAAAATATAATAGTTATTATTTATTATATGATTTATATTATATAATTATATTTTAATTATAGTATTTATTATAGTGAAATTAAGTAATTATTATTACTATTATCATTATTATTATATTATTACATGGAGTATGATTTATGATTTTAAATTACTTTTAAAATATTGTAATTATTATTACTATTATCATTATTATTATATTATTACTATTATTATGTTGTTATTATTATTATTATTAATAATAAAACTATACAAATATGTTAGAATCCAAAAACTGAGAAAAAGAATACTTAAGAAAAGTTAGGATTCAGAATCCTGAAAAGTTGTACTAACTTTCCTTGTTCTCGGATTCTGATTACTTTCCCAGTTTGATTAAAAACATAAACAAATACAAGAATTTAAAATTTAAGGAATCAGATTACTTTCCCGAATAAAATCCTAGCAACCAAACATGGCCATAGAGTGAGATAATGATTTGATAAAAACAGTATTTAAATAAAAGTTAAAAAATATTCGAGCAACGAAGTGCTAATATTTAGCTAGCTTATAATGGGCCAAATAGTGAATTTAGGTCAAATTAAGTGATGGTAATTAACGAAGGATGATCAAATTTAGCTGGCTTCAAATGGGCCTCATATTGGGTCTAAAAGTTGAAATGTGCTTCAAACATAAAAATTTCTCAGTAACCATAACTCATTAGCTTATTATTCTAGGTCCACTTTCAATTTTCTGTCTTTTATAACTTAAGATAATTAACTAGAGTTATATAATTCAATCAAAGTTTATACACTATCTTTTAATTAGAATTCTCACACACAACATACCAAACTCCACACACATTGGGTGACTCAAACATCTATAATAAGAATATCTAACTAATTGATTGTTAATATTTACTAATCCAAAAATTAGAGTAGATTTTTTTAAGTTCAAAAGACTAGTATAAAATAATACTAGTATTCCTTCCGTTTCATAAAAGTTGAGACAAAACTTTTAGACACGGAGATTAAGGATTTATATTAAATAAATAGGGGAGATGAAAAAAGTAGGAAAGATAAGAGAGATTAAGTAATGATGGAACAAAAAAAGAGTGATTAGATGTTTTGTCTTTTGTTAAAAAAGGAAATGACTCAACTTTGTTGGGACGAACTAAAAAGAAATACGACTCAACTTTCTTGGGACGGAGAGAGTAGAATTTATACTCAAACACTGCTTTGCTATTATGGTAGAATTTTGTTATTGAACATGACTTGGAGTCTAGGATACATATATTTTAGTTTTAGCTTATAATCCCCTGTCTTATAAAAATAGTATCCTTTTTTTAATTTTGGTTCATCCCATAAATTTAGTCAATTTCTATTTTTAGTAATTTTCCTCCTTTAAAAATAGTCTCCTTTTTTAATTTTGGTTCATCCCATAAATTTAGTCTATTTCTATTTTCAGTAATTTTTCTCCTCTTATGAGATGAATCTCTTTTTACCTTTCCATTACTACTTTACACTACAGTCCCTCAAAATTTGCTACACTTTGACCCGACACGAGTTTTAAGAAATGTAATGAAAAGTGAGTTGAAAAAGCTGGTGGGATGTGGATCCTACTTTTAAAGTATTAGTTTTATAATAAAATGTGAGTAGGAATGAGTTAGTGGAATATGAGGTCAACTACCAAAAATGGTAAAAGTGAAGTGTATCAAATTTTCAGGGACGGACCGAAATAGTAAACTGTATCAAATTTTCAGGGATAAGAGTAGTAAAATTTTACTTTAAAAAACATATCTTCTTCAAAATCTATATTTTTATTGGACAAGGAGTATTTTGCAATTATTGAAAAGTTTCACTGCTTATTTAGTGATGAAGTAATTTCCAGGAAAGCATGATTTTTAACTTTACCTCGTGATTTTTTTTTTATATTGAATTTATCACATTGCTACATTTTATCTTGTAGTACAATAATTGTTGAAAAAGCTCTCACAAGTCACATCAATTGATACGATAGTCATTTATTGGAGAAGACTTGTACTTCTCGAAACTTGACTCAAGTCGTCGGTAAATTAATTAGGATAATAACAATGAGATTAAATAAAGAGTATATACCCCTCTGATTCATTATAGTTGGGGCGAAATTTTTTCAAAACGGAGTTTAAGAAAGAGATCGATAATGTGTTAAGTAGATAGAGTAAATAGTAAGAAAAGGAAAAAGATAAAGAGAATAAAATATAAAATAAATAAAGTAGATAAAATAAAATAGGGATATTGGCATCTAATATCACGAAACTTTCAAAACGTTGGGTTTTTTCCACGAACTTTAAAATTGGCAAATAATATCACGAACTTTACCACGTGTTTGTTTTTTCCCATGAATGAAAAAATTCCCACAAATAATACTATGATACCGATTATTTTTCGTAATTTCTCGACAACAATTTTGAAAGTTTGAAGTCTTTCAATATTTGAAGATAGTTTTTCTTGAAGCACACCCTCAAAAATTGTTCATCAATCTATTAAAATAACATGAATTTTTTCATTCGTGGGAAAAAACAAACACGTGGTAAAGTTCGTGATATTATTTGTCAATTTTAAAGTTCGTGGGAATAACCCAACTTTTTGAAAATTTCGTGATATTAGATGTCAATATCCCAATAAAATAAGAAACAGAAAGTAAGAATGACAAAAAAGTGTTACTCTTAAAATGATTGACTATGAGAAATTTTTCAAAATAAAAAAAATAGCTCAACTATGAGAAAATGAAGGGAGCAGTAAAACAAATAGTTCGTGATGCACTTCAGGAAACATCCCCTTAACAAGGGGATAAGAATCGTAAATTAACTGCAAGCTTCAGCTTATTCCTTTCGCTTTTTAGTGATTTTCTCTAAATATCTTTAATTTCCTACCAAAATTCAATTTTTTTCATTTCAAATAAAATGGATCAAATCGTGGCAAGCTTTCATTTCATATTGTTAATTTCAGAGTAGCTTAATAACTCTCTATTTGCTAATGTTTTCTAGGTTGTAATTTACATATTTGTCGTTTTAATAGCAATAATATTACCCTCTGAGATAGTGATTGCCACACAGACAAATACTATTTGCGTAGTGCTTTGTAGGGCCAAATTTTGAAATTAGATATATATGCAATTTTTAATATGCAATTTATAAAAATCGATATCGTTAATGTAGAATGCCGTTTATCTTGAAAATTTAATATTAAAATAGTTAAACAACACATTATTTTATTAAGTGAACTATAAAAATGGTTCCTGGACTATGGGTTTATCTCGCCCATGGTCTCTTGACTTTAAAAATATCGCCAGTAGTCCCTCGACTAAAAGTTTATCTCGAAATTGGTCATTTTGGCTTTTTTTGGTACGAAAATGCCCTTTTGAAGGGTTTTGGGGAGTTTGGGCAATTTGTTTTTTTTTTACATTTTTAACATTTTAAATATGATATTATTTCAATTATGTACTAAATCTGATATATTTCAAAATTATCATTCTTCTTCCCTTTTGTCATATTTCACTTTGTTTCTTTATTTCAATATTAGATTTAATTTTACAAAATTTTAATTTTTAAATATCAATAAATTTTTTTAATTACAAAAATTGTTAAATAAAAAAAATTAATAGTCATAATCAATATTTGAAATTGTATAATATTTAATCAATATGACAACGACTTAGTTTTAATCAATATTTAATAGCTTTAATCATAAATATATCATATAACACGATTTATTCTGAAATAAATATGCATCTAATGTAAGACTAATATAATTTTTGTTTATTAATTTGAAAACAATCAAAATTTACTAGTAATTTTCAATAAAAATACTCCTATATAAAATTTTTAGTATGATCAAAGTTTTAGTCAACTTCATAATATTCAATCACAAGCAATTATAACAGCCGAACGAAGGCTAAATAGAATAGCTCTTATTTTTACATCATGATTAATATTATGTGTGTACTTCTTCAATTCAGCTGAATATTATATTAAATAACAAAAATTAATAGTTTTAATCAATATTTATAGTGTCCATGAATTAATAGTTTAATTAAAAATTTTATTGATATTTAAAAATCAAAATTTAAAATTTAATTTTATAAAATTAAATATAATATTGAAATAAAAAAACAAAGTGAAGGATGACAAAATGGAAGAAGAATGATAATTTGAAATAATATCAAATTTAGAACATAACTGAAATAATATCATATTTAAAATGTTAAAAGTGTAAAAAGACCAAATTGCCCAAAACCCTCAAAACCCCCCAAAAGGGCATTTTCGTACAAAAGAAAAAGCCAAAAGGACCAATTTCGAGATAAACCCTTAGTCCAGGGACTACTGGCGATATTTTTAAAGTCCAGGGACTATGGGCGAGATAAACCCATAGTCTAGGAACCATTTTTGTGGTTCACTCTATTTTATTAACAACTTATATATCATTACACTATATTAATAATAATATGAAGCTCATTCTTCACTAGCATTATTTACACTATCATTTATCCCTTACTTTACCAATTATATATTAAAACTCGTATTAAACTAAATATTTATACTTTTCAGAGACACGGAGGGAATAGATATTTTTTTTTTAGTATGTTTTTCGAATATATACCACATATATTTAATCTTGTACTCTATTTTGTATTTATTCCACTCTCTCAAAATAGTTTACTTTTCCTTTTAAAGTCTTGTTTCCTGAGATTCCACTTTTATATTGGATAATTATATTATCAAAGAATACAGTACGGGGTATACCATTTCCAATAGAAACTACTACTTTCGTTTCATACCAATGGAAGCATTTCTTTTTAGCATGGTGATTAAAAAAGAAGTTTGTAATGTATTAAATAAAAAGAATAAAATAGGAGAGGGGTAAAAGTAGAGAGAATAAAGTAAAAGAGAGGGAAAAATAAGTGAAAAGAAATACTCCCTCCGTCCACAAACAATAGATCTATTGTTGTTCGGTACGGATTTTAATGTAGAATTGGTAAAGTAAGAGAGAGGAGGAGAAAAAGTAGGTAAAGTAAGAGAGATAGGGAGAAAAAGTGAATAAAGTATGAGAGAGAGAAGAAAAAGTGGGAAAAGTATGAGAGATAAACTTTTCATTTTTAGAAAGTGATCTATTTTTTGTGGACGTTCCAAAATGGCAAAAGTGATATATTTTTTGTGGACGGAGGGAGTATGTTGTATTACTCCACTACTATGGAACGTACCAAAATGAAAAAAATGACTCCACTACTATGGATAAAGACCAGCAAATTGCTGTCCGAGTTTTTCAGATTTTTTTTTTTGCCACGTGGCAACTTATTATTCGTTCACGTGTACAAATGATTGGCTAGGAATGGTGGTATGGTGTTATTTTAAGGGGTGGTGGCACCCTAACATGCCCCTATCTATATAAATGGATACAATAAGCATAATAAATTGGTGATCTGCCATCTACCCGTATAAAAAAAATAAAGACTTTTAATTCGTGAGAGTTGACTCAAGTCTTTGGTGATCAGTGATCACTTTTTCTAATTGCTTTACTATCTGTCTTTTTCGTTGATTTCGAACCCAATTCTTACGCCTCTATTACACTGTCTAATCATTCATTATGTCCAAATTTCATGTTTACGCCTCTATTTAAAGCGTTGGAGTTGATACAATGGATTATCCCACAAAAATAATTCATTTCCATCCATCACTAAAGAAAGTATGATTTCCAATAAAAGAATAGCGATCAAATTTGTTTTTGTTGTTCTTTCCTGTTTGCTTGTTTCAGGATATGCAAAAGTGAGATGCATAGAGAGTGAGAGGGAAGCTCTTCTAACATTCAAGAATGGCCTCATCGATAAGGATGGTTTTCTCTCGTCATGGCGAGGCAACGAATGCTGCAAATGGCACGGTGGTGAGTGTAGCAACACCACTGGCCATGTTATCACCCTCCAGATTTATGGTGAATTGCAAGGTGATGAGGTTCGTTCTTCATTGCTTGAGTTGCATCATTTAAACTCTCTTTTCCTTTCTTGGATCTATATTGGAGGCATTCCTATACCGGAATTCATTGGTTCCATGAAACAATTACAACACTTGATCTTAGCAGTTGTGGATTTTCTGGGAGCATTCCTCCTCAATTAGGGAACCTTACCAACCTACGCACACTTGACCTCAGTTGGAATGATTTCGGAGGCATTCCTTTCCCAGAATTCATTGGCTCCATGAAACAATTACAACACTTGTCTCTTAGCGGTTGTAACTTTTCTGGAAGCATTCCTCCCCAGTTAGGGAACCTTACCAACCTACGCTCACTTGACCTCAGTGGGAATTATTTTGGAAGCATTCCTCCTCAATTAGGGAACCTTACCAACCTACGCACACTTGACCTCAGGGTGAATGATTTTGGAGGCATTCCAATCCCAGAATTCATTGGCTCCATGAAACAATTACAACACTTGTCTCTTAGAGGTTGTAACTTTTTTGGAAGCATTCCTCCCCAGTTAGGGAACCTTACCAACCTACGCACACTTGACCTCAGTTGGAATGATTTCGGAGGCATTCCCATCCCGGAATTCATTGGCTCCATGAAACAATTACAAGACTTGTCTCTTAGCGTTTGTAACTTTTCTGGAAGCATTCCTCCTCAGTTTGGGAACCTTACAAACCTACGCACACTCGATCTCTCGCAAAATTCTTTGAGTTCCATATCTCCTTTCATGTTTGGTTCCGTATTTGGATCACTCGAAACATTGCACTTGTCTGATATATTCACTGGTTTAATGCCAAGCCTGAGAGTGTTTCCTTCATTGATAGAACTAGACCTTTCAGAAAATAACTTTACAGGCTCTGTTCCTCTAAGTATTGGCCAACTCTCCAAGCTTCAACTTCTAGATCTTTCTCATAATTCTTTGGAAGGTATAGTTCCTCCAAGTATTGGCCAACTCTCCGAGCTTCAGTTTCTAGATCTTTCTTATAATTCGTTGAAAGGTTTAATCTCTGAATCCCATTTCATAAAGCTTAACAAGTTATATAGACTTGATTTATCCTTCAATCCGCTATTTATGTTGGATAACGCCCCTGATTGGAGTCCTCCTTTTCAGTTGAATTATATAAATTTAGCCAGGTGCAATGTGGGCCAATTTCCAAAATGGATTCACACTCAGATGAATTTGTTTCACCTTGATCTCAGTCGTGCCAATATAACAGATGAAGCCCCAATATGGTTGTGGAATATGTCTTCTTCATTACATTACTTATATCTTTACGAGAATCAAATAAGTGGTACAGTTCCAATTATCTCATCCATGTCCATTTGGTGTATGGATCTTAGTTACAATCAATTCTCGGGTCGTATACCACCATTTCCTGTCAATGCTTCTGTTGTTTTATTGAGTGGAAATATGTTCTCTGGTTCAATTTCATCTATTTGCAAAACTCACCAAAAGAACCTTAACTATCTTGACCTCTCCAGTAATCAGTTGGAAGGGGAGGTTCCCAACTGCTGGGAGAATATGCCCAACTTGGAGATCCTTAATTTGCCTAACAATAACTTTTCGGGTGAAATTCCTTTCTCTTTGGGCGGTTTACCAGATCTTAGTACACTACGAATGCATGGTAATAATTTATGTGGTGAATTGCCTAATAGTTTGAGACTTTCCCAAAGATTGAGATTCATTGATGTTGAAGGAAACAAGTTGACAGGAGAGATCCCATTTTGGATTGGCCAGCTGTATGAATTGTTCTTTCTAAACCTCCGTGGAAATAAATTGCACGGAAGTATTCCTTCCGAGATATGCAATCTTACTAATATTCAAGTTCTGGATTTGTCTATAAACAATCTATCTTGGATAATACCTGATTGCTTCAACAATTTTACTGACTTTTCGAGGGAGGAAGATGCCCGTCAATCTGAATATCCTTTAGGTCCAATAATATTTGTTGGCTTTCAGCCCATATATCTTGCACCTCATATTGAGCGCTTTGGATATTCATCATTACATTGGAAAGGTAAGGAACGTGAGTATTGGGAAAATATCTTGTTTCTCAAACTCATTGATTTTTCGAGCAATAGATTGACCGGAAACATTCCCAAATCATTTTCCACTATGAGAGGATTGATATCCTTGAATTTGTCAAGAAATAGTTTGACCGGACATATAATTCCAGATATTGGTAATATGCATATGCTAGATTCTCTTGATCTATCTCATAACCAACTCTTAGGAAAGATACCTACAAGTTTGGCAGAAATACACACTCTTGGTTTTCTTGATCTGTCGAACAACAATTTGTCTGGAAAAATCCCAACGGGTATTCAACTGCAGGGCTTCAATGCATCGTTTTATGCTGATAATGACGGACTATGTGGCAACCCTCTGCCAATTTGCCCCGAAGATTCCTTGAGGCCATCTACCACTAATTCAAGGGAAAACATGAATGAGAAAGACAACATCTTCTCATTTAAGCAAGAAGTTGGCATATCAATGGGCTTTGGTTTTATCTTTGGATTTTGGGGAGTTATTGGTTCATTCATACTGAAGAAATCATGGCGAATTGCATTCTTCAACTTTTTCGATGCTGCTGGAGATTGGTTCTACGTCACGATTGCTGTGTTTGTATCCAAATGGAGACGAAGCTGACACATGCAGGTAATATCAACTACATTTTTTGAGCTTAAATACAGTTTTCGGTTAATTTTTGCTAAAAACATAAAATTTACTCCAACTTTCACATTACTTTTACAATATTACAATCGAGATTCAATCCTTGGATTCATAACATCCCTATTATTTTCAGCGGTGAAAGTTGAAACTGCGCGCATTGGTGTTCAATTAAGGTGAATGAAGCTCATGACCGGTGATCTTTCGAAGTTAATGTAGTAATTTTGTTGTTTTTATCATCTCTCTTTTTGTGTGAATTATGTCAATCTTTTGTCACCTTATTTCAGTTATTTTTCCTTTGGTTTGTTAACTTTATTTTGGTGTGTATGTGTTTCCTTCTATAAACGAGTGATTATGTTTGTGTTTTTGCATTTTTAGCACTTTGTTTGCATTGGAGGAAAATGTTATGCATATGCACTATATTCTATCTAAAGATTATAATTACAGTGTTTAATCTAGGTCTAATATAGAGTTTCTGATATTTTATACACAAATAAACAACATTGTGAAATATGTATGCCCATCCATATGCCACCACTCCTAAATTCAATAGATTTGAGGAACTCAATAGATTTGATGCATAGAACTCATCAAAGGGAGTTGATCTGTGTTATAAACTTGTAACAATCAGATACTAAATAGATTACTATCATGGGATAGCAAAGGATCGACTATTTTGCGAAAACAGGGTTGCTTTGATGGTGACAATAGTGACATCAAGTCCGGGAGGAAAGCGTGTAACTTCATCAGCCTGTGTTTGTATTCCAGCTAAAGAGTTACCTTGTATGGCTAAGGCCTTTTTTACCTATGCTTAGTAGACCCTTGTGTATGCCCGTGTTAAGTTGCAGTTGATCCATACGCGACTCCCTAGTATTGGACTAGTCAGCAGCTGCTTCTCGGGTATGCCCGAGCATGATCTGTAATTCTCTTTCTTGTTAATTAAATTTATTTGTTCATAAAAAAATTAAAACTCAAAGAAGAACAATCCTTTGAAGAGCCCCCAAAATCATTTGATACCATCCTAAATTCTTTATTTTACGAGGAGCTATTTATAGGACTCATGCGAACTCTAAACTAAGAAAATAAATCAACTTTAAAATGTTGTGAATGTGGCTCTGTTACGGAGCTTTGATTTGAGGTTCTCTTATTCTTGTATTCTCTATTCTTATCTTATTTACATGACATGCAGATAAAATGTTGTGAATGTGGCTCTGTTACTAAGTTTCAAAGTGAAGTATATGTCTTTCCAATAGCCATTGATGGTTGTGTTGATCTTTTACAAACATTGGAAAAAGATACACACTCATTGCTATCTCAATATAACTGTCTTCGTTGCAAGAATATACAAACTTTCGAGATTCAACACGCTTCACCTATCATCAAATTTGTCCTGAAACGGTTTGGTCCACATGGTAAGAAACCCGAGCATGTTGTGTTTCCCCTTCCTTTCATCTATTTGTGAAACACACCATGATCAGCTTGGGACTCTTCGCCTCTCCAATAATCTGTTGGAAGGACAGGTTCCCAACTGCTGGGAGAAAATGCCCAAATTGTTCTCCCTCAATTTGGCTAACAACAAGTTTTCAGGTGAAATACCCAGCTCTTTGGTCGAGTTACAAAACCTTCGTGCCCTACAGATGCATGGTAATAATTTATCCGGCGAATTGCCTTATAGTTTGAGACATTGCCAAAAATTGAGTATCTTTGATGTTGGAGGGAACAAGTTAACAGGAGAGATCCCCACTTGGATTGGCCAGTTGCATAACATGATAATTCTAAATCTTCGTGGAAATAAATTGCATGGCAGTATTCCTTTCCAGATATGCAATCTTACAAATATTCAAATTTCTTGTCTAGTGAGTATGAGTATATCCAAAATCCAGAATTTTATGAAAATCTTTTTGGTCCAATGGTCCATTTGAATCAAAATAAGCACCATGGATATTCATCATTTCAATGGAAAGGCAAGGAATTAGAATATTGGAATAACATCGACGAGCTCAAACTCATTGATTTTTCAAGCAATAGATTGACCGGAAACATTCCACTATGAGGGGATTAATATCCTTGAATCTATCAAGAAATAGTTTGACAGGATATATAATTCCAGATATTGGTAATATGGAGGTGCTAGATGCTCTTGATCTATCTCACAACCAACTCTCTGGCAAGATACCTATAAGTTTGGCAGGAATACACACTCTTGGTTTTCTCGATTTGTCGAACAACAGTTTGTCTGGAAAAATTCCAACCAGTACTCAACTTCAGAGCTTCAGTGCTTCGTATTATGCAGGTAATGATGGACTATGTGGCGACCCTCTACCAAAGTGCCCCGGAGATATCTTGAGGTCATCCACCACTAATTCGAAGGGAAACATGAATGAGAAAGACAGTGTCTTCTCATTTATGCAAGAAGTTGGGATATCAATGGGCTTTGGTTTTATCTTTGGATTTTGGGGAGTTATTGGTACATTCATATGGAAGAAATCATGGAGAATTGCATTCTTCAACTTGTTGGATGTTGTTGGAGATTGGTTCTATGTCAGGATTACTGTGTCTGTATCCAGATGGAGAAGAAATTGAAATGCAATACAGGTAATATCAATTACATTTCATTTACTCCAATTTGTTATATTCACATTACTTTAAAATATTGCAATCAAGATTTTATTTTTTAGATTTATAACATTCCCAATTTTTTCAGGTGTGACACTACTCGCTTTAGAGATGAAACAAGGTGAACAAACTCGGAGCTGGTGATCTTATTTCTAAGTTATTGTAATTTTAATGTTTTAGTGTTTTTACTTTCCTATGTAAACTGTATGTTGGTATGTATTTGTTTTTTCTAGGCATGGATGTTTGTGTTTTTGTACTTTCACTCACTCTGTTTTCATAGTAGGAAAATGCTATGCTTATGCAATATTTTTCTCTAAACTATAAATAGCCAACAATATATACCCTGGGTGTTTAAGAAATTGGACTTTCTTAATAATTTTTCTTTTACTAGTCGAGTCTAACTAAAAAAAATATTAATTCTTTGATGAACGTACTAGTGAATTCTTCATTTTACTAATGAGAAAATCATGTACAATTTTTAAATTCTACCAACATATTGAATTTGTTAATCATGGTCAAACAAAAACTATTTAAAAAATTCGGTTTTGAAAATAAAAACATGTTACTCCCAATGTGTTATGTATTTTGAATAACAAAATTAATGTAGTAATGAATAATAATTAAAATGTCAAACGTAATGGGCCTAAACTGATATTGTCGAAACAAAGTCCACCAAGGGAGGTTGATCAACTTTAGCTGGGCTTAAAATGGGCCGAAAATTAATGTCTTTTAATCATTTTTATTTCGACGATTTGAGTAAGTAATATTAGGGATGTGAATTCAACCCGAAACCCGTGAGCCGACCCGAACAACCCGGTAATATGAGCGGGTTAGGACAGTAATTTTATTACCCGAATACAAAACGGGCTAAACGGGTTGGCCCGAATGGGTTGGCGGGTTAAACGGGTTGGCCCGAACGGGTTGTGGGTTGGCCTGATGGGTTGTGAGTTTTAATTATAAAATATTAAGTTTTAGGGGTTTTTTATATTTTTGAATCCTCAATCTTCATTCTACACAATCATTAGTCTTATTCCATCTTCATTCTATACTTTTCCACTCGATCCCACAATATCTGCTTTCAAGTTCCATCTCAAGTCATTATTGCACCGTCTCATCATCTGCCACTAGTGTCTTACCACCACCAAATTCAATCAAGACATTAAGAACTAACCCATCTAAATCATAATATATTTATCATTTTAATAATGATTCATGTAAGATATGATTTTTAATTTTCATAAAGAATTAGTTACGAACAATGCCACAATAATGACACGACACAAGCTTTAATTTATATTGTAGTTGATCGAGATGAAAGGCTTCTTTTCAAGTATTATTAAAGAAAACTATGAAAATTTGAAGTTATATGATTCCAAACTAAAAAGAAAAAAGTATTTAAAATTTAAAATCATTTTATAGAAGAAAATTTTGATACAAGAGATTATTTTTAAAAGCTTTTAGGCCCGAATAGCCCGATGGGTTAGCCCAAAACCCGACGGGTTAGGGTCAGGGTTGAAAATTTATGACCCGAAAAATCAATAACCTGAATGGCCCGTATCCAAATAGCCCGGCAACCCGAATGGGCTGGCCCGAACCCGAACGGGTTAGCCCGATTGACATCCCTAGTAAGTATACTATTATTCACTAACTAAAATGACACAAATTGGGTGACCTATATCTCTGAATTATTAGGTGAAATTAGAGGAGTGTTGTACTAATCCAACAATTTATTGTATATTTTTTTTCAAAAAATAATACTCCTAAAATAGTAAAATTTGTAATAACATATGACACGATACAAACAACTAGGAAAAAAATCATAAAAATAAAATTTTATGAGTTTGTAATATCGTCAAACATAACTTTGCTAATTTGTAATTTTTCTTTGATTTTCAAGTTCTTACGCGAAATTATATTATTTATGAATCAGTCAAACTTATCTGAGTTTTTTGTATTTGATTTTTGAATACAAGATATATTTTTATCTTTTATTTTTTATTTATTGGAGAATTTATTATCTTCGTATATAATCACTACGAATTGTCTGTCAATTTATTATGTACAATATTTTAATGATGATTTAGTCAACCTTCGCTTTAATATTGTGTCTTTTTTCCATTGATTTGAACGCAATTCTTACGTTAAATTTTGTTTATATCTTGGAAGAAGTGCCCAATTTACGAAATAGTTTTCGTACAAACAAATCTAAACGTAACAATTGCGTTTGAAATTAGTGAAAAGAAAAGACACATAGTCAAGCGAAAATTGACTAAATTAGTATCTGTAAAAATGCATTAAAGTAATAGTTGTCCCATATCACTACTCTATGCTGGAAAATTATTTCATCTTTTAAAACACCGACCCAATTTCTACGCTATGCTATCATGAATTATTTGGTGTCTGATAGTACAAGTTTTAAGATTGAGATAAATTTGGTACGTAGAAAAGAATCGGATATACTACCTTTGTCCCTGAAAATTTGATACATATTACCATTTCGGTCCGTCCCTGAAAATTTGATACACTTTACTTTTACCATTTTTGGTAGTGGACCTCATATTCCACTAACTCATTCCTACTCACATTTTATTATAAAACTAATACTTTAAAAGTAGGATCCACATCCCACCAACTTTTTCAACTCACTTTCCATTACATTTCTTAAAATCCGTGTCGGGTCAAAGTGTAGCAAATTTTGGGGGACGGAGGTAGTAATTGATACTATAAAAATAAAATTTCATAAGATTTTTTTGGAGAATTATTTAAACAAAGAATATAACAATAAGTAATTATTTTATAATTTTTCGCTTCGACCAAAATAATGAATATGGTTCGTTCAATTTTTCATTTCATTGATGTAAAAATCATATTGTACAATCTTCATGCATGTACAGTTAAATTTCCACATTAAATTGATGGAAGAATATCTTTGTACATAATCACGAATTATGTTTCAATTTATAATGTACATATTTTTAGTGATAATAATTTAGTCAACCTTCGCTTTACTATGTGTAGTTTTTCTTCTCTGATTTGGAACGCAATCCTTACGTTCAAATTTTTTATATGTTGAAAAAAGAAATCGTAATATAAAAGCTCGGACCTCTTTTTACGTTATACTATATCTTATCATGAATTATATCTTAAAAATTTATTTTTATATGATTTGTGATTATAACTTAGTCAAGTGTCACTTTCTTGTTTTGTGTTTCAAGTTGAATGTGAAATTGTTGAGGTATGTTGGATTTCAATTTATAGATTTTGCCTATTTAAACTGTTAATCTTGAGGTACTTGAGTATCTTACAAAATACAATTCACTTCAATACATGAGTCAAGAGAGTATGATTTTTGAAAAAAGAATAGCAATCAAATTTGTTCTCGTTGTTCTTTCTTGTGTTTTTGTTTCAGGAGATGCAGAAGTGAGATGCATCGAGAGTGAGAGAGAAGCTCTTCTCAACTTTAAGAATGGCCTTATTGACAAGTCTGGTCATCTCTCGTCGTGGCGAAGCAACGAATGCTGTGCATGGCATGGTATTGAGTGCAGCAACACCACTGGCCATGTCATCGCCCTCAAATGTGATAATTTTGGATTGCAAGGTGAGTTTCGTTCTTCATTGGTGGAGTTGCATCATTTAAATTCTCTTGAACTTAGTGGAATTGATTTTGGAGGCATTCCAATCCCGGAATTCATTGGTTCCATGAAACAGTTGCAACACTTGTCTCTTTATGATTCTAATTTTTCTGGGGTTGTTCCTCAACAGTTAGGAAACCTTACCAATCTACGCTCACTTGCACTCGGTTGGAATAGTTTTGAGACTGTCCCTCCAGAGTTAGGGAACCTTACCAATCTACGGTCACTTGACCTTAGTGAGAATTATCTGAGGATCGTTCCTCCCCAATTGTGGAACCTTACCAACCTACGCTCACTTGATCTTAGTTTCAATAGTTTGGTGATCGTCCCTCCTCAATTGGGGAACCTTACAAACCTACGCTTACTTAACCTTAGTGCAAATGATTTTGGAGGCACTTCAATCCCAGAATTCATTGGTTCCATGAAACAATTGCAACACTTGTCTCTTCAGTATTCTAATTTTTCTGGGGTTATTCCTCCACAGTTTGGAAACCTTACCAATCTACGCTCACTTGATCTCTCGTTTAACTCTTTGACTTCAATGTCTCTTTCTATACATGGTTTTGTGTTGGAATCACTCCAAATACTAAACTTGTCTGGAAATCAATTCAATGGATCGATCCCAGACCTGAGACCATTTCCTTCGTTGACAGACTTGGACCTCTCCGAAAACAACTTTACAGGTCCCATTCCTCTGAGTCTTGGCCAACTCTCTGAGCTTAAACTTCTTGATCTTACTCATAATTCTTTGGAAGGTTTAGTGTCTGAATCCCACTTCATAAAGCTTGACAAGTTAACTGAACTGCATTTATCCTTCAATCCATTATTGCACTTGGATATTGCCCCTGATTGGACTCCTTTTCAGTTGAGTAGAATATATTTAGCTGAGTGCGACGTGGGTCCATATTTTCCAAAATGGATACGATCTCAGAGGAATTTGTCATCCCTTGATCTCACTAGTGCCAATATAAGAGATGAAGTCCCCATATGGTTGTGGAATACGTCTTCCTTATTAGATTTCCTATTTATCTCAGACAATCAAATAAGTGGTACGATTCCGAATCTCTCATCCACCTCCATCTTGTATATGGATCTAAGTTACAATCAATTCTCAGGTCCTATACCATTATTTCCTGCAACTACTTATGAGATTCAGTTGAGTGGAAATATGTTTTCCGGTTCAATTTCATCTATTTGTGAAACACACCACGATCAGCTTGAGACACTTCGCCTCTCCAATAATCTGTTGGAAGGACAGGTTCCCAACTGCTGGGAGAAAATGCCGGAATTGTACTCCATCAATTTGGCTAACAACAAATTTTCAGGTGAAATACCTGGCTCTTTGGTCGAGTTACAAAACCTTCGTGCCCTACAGATGCATGGTAATAATCTATCTGGTGAGTTGCCTTATAGTTTGAGACATTGCCATAGATTGATTATCATTGATGTTGGTGGGAACAAGTTAACAGGAGAGGTCCCAACTTGGATTGGCCAGTTGCATAACATGCTAATTCTAAATCTTCGAGGAAATAAATTGCATGGCAGTATTCCTTACCAGATATGCAATCTTACATTTATTCAAATTCTGGATTTATCGATAAATAACTTTTCTTCGATAATACCCGATTGCTTCAACAATTTTACAGTCTTGTCTAGTAAATATATCCAAAATCCAGATTTTGATGAATATCTTTTTGGTCTAGTAGACCTTATGAATGAAAATAAGCACAGCGGATATTCATCATTTCAATGGAAAGGCAAGGAATCTGAATATTGGAATAACGTTGAACGGCTCAAACTCATTGATTTTTCGAGCAATAGATTGACCGGAAACATTCCCAAATCGTTTTCCACTATGAGGGGATTAATATCCTTGAATCTATCTAGAAATAGTTTGACAGGATACATAATTCTAGATATTGGTAATATGGAGGTGTTAGATGCTTTTGATCTATCTCACAACCAACTCTCTGGCAAGATACCTACAAGTTTAGCAAAGATAAACACTCTTGGTTTTCTTGATTTGTCGAACAACGATTTGTCTGGAAAAATTCCAACGGGCACTCAACTTCAGAGCTTCAATGCATCAGCTTATGCCGGTAATGATGGACTATGTGGCGACCCTCTACCAAAGTGCCCCGAAGATATCTTGAGGCCATCCACCACTAATTCGAAGGGAAACATGAATGAGAAAGACAACGTCTTCTCATTTATGCAAGAAGTTGGCATATCGATGGGTTTTGGTTTTATCTTTGGATTTTGGGGAGTTATTGGTTCATTCATATGGAAGAAATCATGGAGAATTGCATTCTTCAACTTGTTGGATGCTGTTGGAGATTGGTTCTACGTCAGGATTGTTGTGTTTGTATCCAAATGGAGAAGAAATTGAAATGCAATACAGGTAATATCAACTACATTTCATTTACCCGAATTTGTTATATTCACATTACTTTAAAATATTGCAACCAAGATTTTATTTTTTAGATTTATAACATTCCCAATTTTTTTCAGCGGTGACACTACTCGCTTTAGTGATGAATCAAGGTGAACAAACTCGGAGCTGGTGATGTTATTTCTAAGTTATTGTAATTTTAATTTTTTAGTGTTTTTACTTTCCTTTGTAAACTATATGTTGGTATGTATTTGTTTTTTTCTAGACATGGATGTTTGTGTTTTTGTACTTTCACTCACTCTGTTTTCATAGTAGGAAAATGCTATGCTTATGCAATATTTTTCTCTAAACTATAAATAGCCAACAATATATACCCTGGGTGTTTAAGAAATTGGACTTTCTTAATAATTTTTCTTTTACTAGTCGAGTCTAACAAAAAAAAATTAATTCTTCATTTTACTAATGAGAAAATCATGTATAATTTTTAAATTCTACCAACATATTGAATTTGTTAATCATGGTCAAACAAAAAATATTTAAAAAATTTGGTTTTGAAAATAAAAAACACGTTACTCCCAATGTGTTATGTATTTTGAATAACAAAATTAATGTAGTAATGAATAATAATTAAAATGTCAAACGTAATGGGCCTAAACTGATATTGTTGAAACAAAGTCCACCAAGGGAGGTTGATCAACTTTAGCTGGGCTTAAAATGGGCCGAAAATTAATGTCACTATCTTTTAATCGTTTTTATTTCGACAATTTTAGTATAACTAGAATTCACTAACTAAACTGACACAAATTGGGTGACTTATATCACTGAATTATTGGGTGAAATTAGAGGAGGAGTGTTTTACTTTTGTCACTACCTTGGAGCAGGAATATAGAAGTGATATCTTTGGGGAGCGAGGTAAAGAATCTCTCCGGTGGTTACTTTCCATGTTGGCTTGGAAAATTCTAAATCACCTTTCAATCATCAGGTATTTTACTTGGTGCTGTACATGGTGTTGTGGAGTGCTTATTCAGAAGGTACACTGAAAATGGGATGAGTGAAGATCTTGCTTATAAGAACACAGTTGAGAGCATTACAGGGACAATATCAAAGTCCATATCAACAAAGGTTAGTCAAAGGGTTAATTTTTTTTTCTGAATCTTCGTTGCCATTAAATATTTTTGGCTCAAGACATATTGACATTACTGTTACAGGGTATGCGGTCTAAAATGCCTTAGATGCACAAGGCAAAAAGGACTTTGAGCAGTGAGATCAGGAGTGTTGTCTTGGCTGGCCGTCGATTTTATGAACGTCTTCCAGTGATTCATGTTGATGAGACCAGTTGCCTTTCATATCTCTCTAACGAATAATTATCTCTCTGCTTTTCTCCTTCAGGAAAAGGAAGGCCTCCGTGTCCTCCCTATGGGTAAAATTGACCAGACACGGATGTGGAAAGTTGGCGAGTGTGTGAGAGCTCAGCGCCCAGCAGGTGATTTGGGACCTCTTTATCCTTTCACAGCCGGAGTCTTTGTGGCACTCATGATGGCCCAGGTGTGTTCTTCGTTTCTCACCTCATATTCATTTCTCTAGTGTGAGGTCTTGAGAAAAAAGATTCAAATTTGCAGTGTGTTGTAACATTTTGCTTTTGGAAAACACAGATTGAGATCTTGAGGAAGGAGCACTCCTACCCTGAGATCATAAACGAGAGTGTGATGTTGCTGAATTTAAGGCCGGTATTGACAGGAACGATGTTGCTGATCAGTCACTTAAAGCAACATGGACGAAGAAGACGAAGGCTTGGACGCCCCAAGATTTCTCACCACACCTTCGACACCCAAGTAATTCCCTTGAATCCCATCAAAGCCGTCAAAAAAATCCATATTCTTGAAATAATTTGCTGATTAATTGTTAGAGCATGGAGTACAATTCTTTGAGATGAAGTATTTTGCAATCACACTTGCTTTGGCTTCCATTTCTTGAAATTGAAGGGAGAGAAGATATATGGCTCTTGGTGTTACTTATTTGTAGTAGATAATGTTATTAATTAATTAATTTATGTGTGTGTGCTGTGATTATTTATGTGGGAGATATGGATTAATAGCCTGCAATTTACCTAACCATATAGTTAATCGTACTTATGTGTAAACAGAGAATTGAAATTACTATATAAGTCTCACAAGCCTCTCCTCCTATCACCAATTGGTTTTAGGGTAGAACCTGGTGGATTTTTATCTAGAAGGTTACTACCTCTGTCCCTGAAAATTTGATACATATTACCATTTTGATTCGTCCCTAAAAATTTGATACACTTCACTTTTACCATTTTCGGCAATGGACCTCATATTCTACTAACTTATTCCTACTCACATTTTATTATAAAACTAATACTTTAAAAGTAGGACTCATATCCCACCAACTTTTTCAACTCACTTTCCATTACATTTCTTAAAACCCGTCAAAGTGTAGCAAATTTTGGGGGACGGAGGTAGTATTTGTTTGTTCATAATCTGTGTTACAATGAATGTCCACTATCAATATGGAAGATATTATAATATCACAAACTTATGTATGCATTGATAGCTTAGATGAAGTGTTTAATCAATGTCAAAGTGATTTATGAAACATATTTGTTTATTCAAATTGGGGCCCAGATGCTGGCTCCGCTTTTGGTTAAATTATTTAATTAATTTTATTTTGTTAAAAGCATTTTAGATCTATTGTCAAGTTTTGTTATTTACACTGTCGTAAGAAGTTGCTTTTCCATGTACTTTTCCAAAGATTGTCATTTCTCTTCCCTAGCTTATGTTTAAATGGACTTAGTGTCTGTATTCCTTGATTAGGTAGATACTCTTGAATTGTGTAGTGTGTACTCTACATGTTCATGGGCGAAACCGAGTATACATCGTACGAAATTCACCCCTTCCTATCATACGAAGCCATGATTTACAAACACACTTGCAAACTTTGATCTACGCAAAGTTGTTTTGTTTTAGTCGTGTTGTCGATTTATTTATGAATAAACTCTAACAAATGAGATTTTATATATGTAGTTTCGCATTTTGCATTCATTTGCAATCTAATTTTAGTTGCATTACACAATGAATAGCTGCTTTGTTTTATGTTCAATAGATGCCGGGAGAAGCAGAAGAAAGAAAGCTGACTGCTGATGGAAGAGAACGTCAGGTCCTAATATCTCCAACTCTTTTGAAGAGTTTTTGGCTGATTATATTGACAAAAAGGTACTACCTCCATCTCTGAAAAATAGAAACTTTTGAAATGATACGGTTTTAATGCATAATTGATCAAATATGAGAGAAGAATTGGTAAAGTAAGAGAGATAAAGAGAAAAAGCAAATAGAGTTAGCGGATTGTGGGGTCCACTTCCTAAAATAAAAAGGTTTTATTGTTAAGAGACTGCTCAAAATAGAATCGTAAATACAGTATAGTTATAGTCGATTGCAAATAGTTTTAAATGTTCTATACTACTCCCTCCGTCCCGGCTAAGATGACACATTGCTTAGCCGGCACAAGATTTTAGGAGTTATTGGTTAAAGTGTTTAATTGGAGAGAGAGAAGATGGGTGTAGGTATTAAAGTAGAGAGATGAAGATAGATGAATATTTTAATAGGAGTGAGAAAAAATGGTTGAGTGTATTAATTGAAGAGAGAAAGTTACCAAAAAAGGAAATGTGTCATCTTAACTAGGACAAACTAAAAAGGAAAATGTGTCATCTTAAGCGGGACAGAGGGAGTAGTAAGATAGTGTCCACTTTGGACATAGTCTTCACTATTTTATATAATCATAGTATGTATGATTATATATTGCGTGCAACTTTACTAATTATTTCTTGACATGGGATGTGGTTTGCACCTCAGCATGTTTGATGTTTTAAAATTGATTCGAGTACAATAAAGCTAAAATTGATTGATGATATTTAAACTTGTTTATATAAGTTGATACTGAATTGAAGGTAATGGAAACCGGAAATTGGATATGGTGTGCGGAGGGAGAAGAGAAAGAGGCCGGTAAGAAGGGGTTCGCGGAGATCCTGAAACAGATGGAGTCGGAGCTTGGCGATAAACCCTTTTTTGGCAGCAACAGCTTCGGGTTTTTGGATGTGGCTTTGATCACATATTCCCCATGGTTTCAGACCTACGAAACATGCGGAAACTTCAGCATCCAACAAGACTATCCCAAACTGAATGTATGGGTAAAGAGGTGTTTGGAGATAGAGAGTGTGTCTAAATCGTTGGCAGATCCCGACAAAGTTTACAACTACTATTTGACCCTTAAGAAAAAGCGTGATGTTTAAATTTCTATTCGTTTATCAATAAAAAAAAGGGACTAGCATTCACTAGTCTTGTGTCAATCATGATGTATTTTCCATGGGAAAATAGTTAATATATTGTTGTACAGGGGTGTGATCAATTGCTAACTTTCTTACGTTGCTAATTTGCTAACTCATCAACGCAATGTATTTACTTTAAGCCTTTCCCGTTGATAAATGTGATATGTCACGTCTCTATAATAACTTATCTTATTATCATGAACAAGCAAATTTAAACACGCAAACTATGATAGTAATATGCATTAATCCCACAAAGATCTGGTCATTGATGAGATTCCCACATTTTGTTACCTTGAAGTACTTTCCATGAAACCATATACTATGATTTAACATTGTATAGTGTGTTTTGGTTGAATCAGTCAAACTCCTCATGACCTTTTTTACTATTGAATTTATGAATTGCTACATTTTACCTTGTAATTATTGAAGAATTTCTCTCATTAATTAGTACTGAAGTCATTTATACGAAACCATAATAACATTATGTAGTGGGTTTGGTAACGCTCCATGTAACTGAAGATATATTGGGAAAATGGCTTTTAATTCTTAAGACTTAGACTCAAATCTTTGGTGGTCACTTTAACATTTGCTTTCTCTTTCACTTCATCTTTCTCTACGAAAACAACCAAAATATGCACAGATTCATGAGAGTTGACTCCAGTCTATGGTGATCACCTTTTCCAATTGTTTACTATGTATACCTATTTAAAGCGTTGGAGTTGATACAATGGAGTATCCCACAAATGCAATTCGTTTCCATACATCACTAAAGAGCTCACTATGATTTCTCAAAATATAAAAGCAGTAAAATTTGTTGTTGTTGTTGTTGTTCTTTCTAGTGTGTTTGTTTCAGGAGATGCAGCAGTGAGATGCATAGAGAGTGAGAGAGAAGCTCTCCTAACATTCAAGAATGGCCTCATCGATAACTATACTTTTGGTGTTCTCTCGTTGTGGCAAAGCAATGAATGCTGCGAGTGGTATGGTATTAAGTGCAGCAACATCACTGGCCATGTCACCACCCTCCAGCTTCGTGGTTTTGAATTCCATGAATTGCAAGGTGAGCTTCGTTCTTCGTTGGTGGAGTTGCATCATTTAAATTCTCTTGACCTTAGAGGAATTGATTTTAGAGGCATTCGGATCCCAGAATTCATTGGTTCCATGAAACAATTACAACACTTGTCTCTTAGCAGTTGTAACTTTTCTGGAAGCATTTCTCCTCAGTTAGGAAACCTTACCGACCTACGCTCACTTTGCCTTAGTGAGAATGATTTTGGAGGAACTCCGATCCCAGAATTCATTGGTTCAATGAAACAATTACAACAATTGTCTCTTATGGATTGTTACCTTACTGGTACAATTCCAACTCAGTTAGGGAACCTTACCAATCTACACACACTTGATCTCTCCTGGAACTCTCTGTCTTCTATATCTCTTTTGCTGAATGGTTCTGTATGGGAATCAATCAAAATATTGGACTTGTCTTATAATAATCTCAGTGGATCAATCCCAGGCCTAAGAGCATTTCCTTCATTGACAGAACTGAGCCTTTCCAGAAACAACTTTACAGGCTCCATTCCTATAAGTATTTGCCAACTCTCCAAGCTTCAATTTCTATATCTTTCTTATAATTCTTTGGAAGGTTCAGTTCCTCCAAGCATTGGCCAACTATCTAAGCTTCAAATTCTAGATCTTTCTTATAATTCTTTGGAAGGTTCAGTTCCTCCAAGCATTGGCCAACTATCTAAGCTTCAAATTCTAGATCTTTCTTATAATTCTTTGGAAGGTTCAGTTCCCCCAAGTATTGGCCAACTCTCCGAGCTTCAAAGTCTATATCTTTCTTATAATTCTATGGAAGGTATCATCTCTGAATCCCACTTCATCAAGCTTGATAAGTTAAAAACACTAGATTTATCCTTCAATTCATTATTGATGTTGGATTTTGCCCCTGACTGGAGTCCTCCTTTTCAATTGGGTAATATATATTTAGCCGGGTGCAATGTGGGCCCATTTCCCAAATGGATTCAAACTCAGATGAATTTGCCATACCTTGATCTCGGTGGTGCCAATATAAAAGATGAAGTGCCAAGATGGTTGTCAAATTTGTCATCTTCATTAGAGTACTTGTATCTCTCCAACAATCAAATAAGTGGTACAATTCCGAACCTCTCATCCATGTCATTTCAATATATGGATCTTAGTTACAATCAATTCTCAGGTCATATACCACCATTTCCTGTCAATGCCTCTATTATTGTATTGAGTGGAAATATGCTCTCCGGTTCAATTTCATCTATTTGCAAAACTCGCCAAGAGAGCCTTCGCTACCTCGACCTCTCCAATAATCACTTGGAAGGGGAGGTTCCCAGCTGCTGGGAGAAAATGCCCAACTTGTACATCCTTAATTTGTCTAACAATAGTTTTTCTGGTGAAATTCCTCTCACTTTGGGCTATTTACATGATCTCACTATGCTACAAATGCATGGTAATAATTTATCTGGTGACTTGCCTAGTAGTTTAAGACTTTGCCAGGGATTGGCATTAATTGATGTTGGAGGGAACAAGTTAAAAGGAGAGATCCCCACTTGGATTGGCCAGTTGTATGGAATGCTCTTTCTAAACCTTCGGGGAAATAAATTATATGGAAGTATTCCTCCCGAGATATGCGATCTTACTTATATTCAAGTTCTAGATTTGTCCCTAAACAATCTATCTTGGATAATACCCGATTGCTTCAATAATTTTAGTGTCTTGTCGGGTGAGGATGAGCTCTTAAGTGCGCGTCAGTATGAAAATATTTTTGGTAAAACATTTCTGAGCTATCGGACCACCATATTTGGATCTGGATATTCATCATTTCAATGGAAAGGTAAGGAATATGAGTATTGGGATAATCTCGCGCTTCTCAAACTCATTGATTTTTCGAGCAATAGATTGAGCGGAAACATTCCTAAATCATTTTCCACAATGAGGGGATTAAGATCCTTGAATCTATCAGGAAATAGTTTAACAGGATATATAATTCCTGATATTGGTAATATGGAGGTGCTAGATTCTCTTGATCTATCGCATAACCAACTCTCTGGTAAGATACCTACAAGTTTAGGTGAGATAAACACTCTCAGTTTTCTTGATTTGTCGAACAACAGTTTGTCTGGAAAAATTCCAACCAGTACTCAACTTCAAAGCTTCAGTGCATTGTCTTATGCCGAGAATGATGGACTTTGTGGCGACCCTCTGCCAGTGTGCCCGGAAGATAGCTTGAGGCCATCCACCACTGATCCAAGAGAAAACATGAATGAGAACGACGGCAACATCTTCCCATTTATGCAAGAAGTTGGGATATCAATGGGCTTTGGTTTTATCTTTGGATTTTGGGGAGTTATTGGTTCATTCATTTTGAAGAAATCGTGGAGAATTGCATTCTTCAACTTGTTGGATGCTGCTGGAGATTGGTTCTACGTTAGGATTGTTGTGTTTGTATCCAAATGGAGATGAAGCTGAAACGCAGGTAATGTGAGTTTCATTTATTCAAATTTGTTATATTCACATTACTTCTGAAATAGTGCAATCAAATATCATTTTGAAGAATTACTATAATGTCCTCATTTTTTCAGCGGTGAAACTGCACGCTCTAGAGTTGAATCAAGGTGCACAAAGTCATGGCTAGTGATCTTTCTATGTTAATGTAATTTGAATTATTTTCTTCTCATTTATGTAAGGGTCTACGTAATTTTACTATGTTTTCAGTCTTTTTACCTTCATTTGTAACCTTATGTTGATGTGTCTTTGTTTCAAATAAATTTAGTTCTTGTTTCAAATAAATTTAGTTATACACAAACAGCATGTACTTAAACTTTCCCAATAATCATATAAAGCAAGTAGAATCATCCTATTTTTATATATTGATTTTATAATAAAATGTGAGTGGAATGAGTGAGTGGAATGTAAAGTCCACTTACTATTATATATATATATATATATATATATATATATATTAAAAATAAAATGAGATATTTATTGGCGGACGGATGAAAAAGAAAAAATGACACATATAATGAAAGACATAAAAGAACACAATAATCAAGAACTAACCTTGTTTACAAAAAAGCAAAGCGCAACTAAAAAAAAGTGAGATATTCTATTGAACTCAGATTGCTTATTCTACTTTTGAATTTGAAAAAAAGAATTGTTTATCTATGTTTTGAAAAAAATATGTTTCCCAAAATGATACTAATTCATAAAACAACAAACAATCCGAGGGTGGTAAAATTCAGCTGGGCTAAAGATGGGCCATATATTGGGCCTCAGAAGTATACATGGGCTTTCTACATATAAACGTGCAAATTACCATAAATTAGTTTAGCCACTTTTAATTTTCTAGTATATTTTTAAATCATTTACTCATCTCTTACTTTATTCACTTTCTATTCTTTTTTCTACTTTTTCTTCTAACTTACCTTTTTTTATTTATCTTCTTAACACACTAAATAATATTTTCTTAAACTCTGTATCTAAAAGTTTCACTTCATGTATTTTTGTGATCCATTTCCCAAGAATTTACCCAATTTGTAGGTGATTGATCTAATATTTTTGTGAAGTAGATTTTCTATTGTGTCAATAATGGCAACCCAACAACAAATAAAGAAACTAAGATGAACAAAGAAGGAAATAACATTGGATAGGGTGGAAATTGGGATACATAGTCATTGATGAAGCAAGCTAAGGCACTTACAACATAACTAACATGCATCCATGGCTAGATCTTCAAGGGAACCACAAACCTCAAAGCATACCTCTACTTGGTCCATGCTTGAACTAGCAATTGATGGAAACCCCATGCTTGAACTAGCAATTGATGGATTCAAGCAACCTAAATCTAGGAATTGGATAGAAACCCTCTCCAAGAGGAAACAAAGCTCTCAAGCATCTAATTTCATCAAAATCTAAAGAAAAGAAATGACATCAAGAGGTATTTATACTATGGGTCCAAAAATAGAAGGTTGGCCCACAAAATCTAAAAATTCGGCATAATCGCCCGGTCGGGCGTTTTTCACATGCCAAAATGCCCGGCCTGGGCGTTTTCTCTGTCCTCGGGCGTTTTGCACAATAAAAACGCCCGGCCGGGCGTTTTTCCCGAAGCTCCCGGCCTTCTCTGCGCGACTTCCGTAAAACCGCCATAACTCCCTCATTCGGACTCCGATTGGGATGTGCAAGATACCCACGCGAAGCCGTTTCCAAGACGAAGACAATGGTGGCAGTTTCATAGCTTTCGGATATCATCTCAATAGGACGGTTTTCGGTTGAATCCAGCTATAGTTGAAATCCTTGACGCACGGCCTCCATGATCGTATCATCCTCCCCTTCTTGGAAAGGATTTGTCCTCAAATCCGAGCCTTCTCTATTCATCGCACCCTCGGGAGGCCCTCTAGCTTTATTGGATCCTTGGAACGTCTTCTCTTTCATCCTTGGGCCCCAATCAACCCATGGTTCACGCCGAAGGGAGGACCCTTGACGTCGAGCACCCGTGGTCATATCACTTCTTAACACACTAAATAATATTTTCTTAAACTCTGTATCTAAAAGTTTCGCTTCAACTATGAGCTAGGGAACGGAATGAGTATTGTTCTGTATTGGCTTGGCCGCATATATATTTTTCCTTGTATTTTTTGCAATTATTGAAGTTATTTCTCCATTTAGTGATGAAGAGTTATCAGCAATCCGGTGTCTTGCCATGTCATATAGAAAATTTATATAAAAAAATGAAATAGTATTATAGTAGTCTCCATCGACCCATGGTCTCAATTCCTATTTATTACAACCAACAATGAGATTAATTGGTGGATAAATATTTGTTTAAAATTATACTTAATATTTTTTTACATTATATTAAAAACTTATAAAAATTATAGCAAAATTCATAATTTTCATCCTGTATAAATAGACTGTATCTGCTTTAGAAAATCTCATCTTTCCACATAATTTGTTGTTTTTATAAATCTTATTGTGCAATAATAAATATTTCTATCATATTACATTTTGAATACTACATATGATTCGGCCACATATGTTTTTTGTCATATTTTGAAATGATTGAATAATAATTTTTTATCTTCATTTATTAATTTGAAGAAAACCATGAACTAAAATTATGTAGTGTCATGTGCATGTAGGTAACCAGTATTTGAAATGCTAGGCATAGTTTTCCAAGTGAAACGTGTTTTGTCATTTCTTAGTGTGAAAGTGAGAATTTGTAATGTGAAGCATGTCTTGGGCTATTTAAACCCACCAACTTGATATTTGTCATTATTCTTATTGTAGTTTTCAAATTACCTTCAATTATTGAAAGTTGTGAATTTGCAATTGATTGCAAATTTTCTTGGAATGACTATATCGAGAATTGGAAGAGGGAGATGACATTCCAATTGAGATGCTTACATCGTAGCATATGTTAACGTTGGGATCTTGATTTGAAGTATAAATAAAACTTCTTAGTACTTTCTCTATTCCAAGATAAGTGAACACAAACTTTTCGGCACGAGATTTAAATAAATGGAGTTTTGTTAGTAAAGTGGAAAGTGAATAAAGTAAGAGAGTCAATAGAGTAGAGAGAAAAAGAAAAAGAGAGAATACCAAAAAAGGAAATAGCTCTCATTTATCTTGGTCGTCCCAAAAACAAATGTGAGTCGCTTATCTTGGGACGGAGAGAGTATAACTTAATTTTGGGAAAAGATGATATGTCATATTTCGACACATTATGTCACCATTTCAACGTAGTGAAATTTCGAAAATAAAACATGGATACAAGTTAAAAGAATTTGGGATATAATTCTTACATTGGCATATTCATATCATTGTATTGGCATTTTTAATATAATGTGTTAATTTGTTATCAAAGTTATCACATTAAGCTAGTTATCATTTTATTAAACCATGTGATTAGATGCACTTATTTCTTGAAAAATATCCCTATACTTATTTTAAAATAAAAAAAATAGCTCAACTATGAGAAAATGGAGGGAGCAATAAAATAAATGGTTCATTCGATGCACGGCGGATCCAGGTGGGGTCGCCTGGGGTCGGCCGACCCCACCAACCCCTCCGGAGTGCCGCTGGAGCACTTCTTTGATCGGCCCTTCGACCCCGCGACGCCCGTGCCTCCGACCCTGTTCCACGTAGAGAGAGCTGACAAGGCTGAGCAAGAAATGAGAAATTGAGGCAGCGGCAACGGCAAATGAAGAGAGGGATTAGATATGCTGTTCAGTTTTTGGCTTTTTGCTTTCAAGAAGAAAGAAATGGTATGGTGGGGGAGGAGAGAGAGATCGAGATCCAATAATCGAGAATTCAAACACTACTTTCTATATTTACTATATTTACATATTTAAATTAGCTTAGCTGGCAATAAGAAAAATTGATACATATCCTATTTAATATAGTGTCATATCTTGATTATTTCTAATTTTAAAATGAAGTTTCAAATTTTATTGCGTTATTTTTATTACTCCAAATAAGCCTAAGTAAAATTTGTTGATAATGATTTTAGCAAATTTATTATAATATCTCTAGATTTTTCTAAATTTAGTTCTATAATTTAACATTTCAACCATATTATTCACATCATAATTATTTTTAAATTTTATTTAAACTATTTAAATTATACTCTTTTATGTCAAGGAAAAAGTTGTTGACGTATTAATTGGAGAGAGAAAGTTTCCAATAAGAAAATGTGTCATCTTAATTGGGACAAACTAAAAAGGAAAACGTGTTATCTTAAGGTGGGCGGAAGGAGTATTTTTATAAAACAAATATTTATTTTAATATTATTTTTATTATTTATTTTGACCCCACGATATTTAACTCGTGGATCCGCCATTGCTTCAGGAAACAACCCCTTAACAAGGAGATAAGAATCGTAAATTAACTGCAAGCTTCAGCTTATTCCTTTCGCTTTTTAGTGATTTTCTCTAAATATCTTTAATTTCCTACCAAAAATCAATTTTTTTCATTTCAAATAAAATGGATCAAATCGTGGCAAACGTTCATTTCATATTGTTAATTTCAGAGGAGCTTAATAACTCTATTTGCTAATGTTTTCTAGGTTGTAATTTACATATTTGTCGTTTTAATAGCAATAATATTCCCCCTCTCAGATAATGATTGCCACACAGACATCTACTATTTGCGTAGTGCTTGTAGGGCCAAATTTTGAAATTATATATATATGCAATTTATAAAATCGATATCGTTAATGTAGAATGCCGGTTATATTGGAAATTTAATACTTCATCCGTTTCGTCATAGTTGAGTCATTTTATCATTTCAGGAAGTTTCTTTATACTTGAGTCATTTTTATATTTGGTAACTTTTTTCTCTTTCTTACTTTATTCTCTCTACTTTATTCTCTCTACTTTATTTACTTTATACTTTATTATCTCAACCTTTTCCTCTCTCTTACTTTTTTATCTATTTATTTAACACACCCAACATTCATTTATAAAACTCCGTACCGAAAAGTTCTGCCTCAACTATAGCGAAACGGAGGGAGTATTAAAATAGTTAAACAACACATTACTCGTAGATATTATTTTATTAACAACTTATATATCATTACACTATATTAATAATAATATGAAGCTCATTCGTCACTAGCATTATTTATACTATCATTTATCCCTTTATTCTTTGCTTTAACAATTATACATTAAAACTCGTATTGAACTAAATATTTATACTTTCCAGGTTAATCTTTAATCTTGTACTCTATTTTGTATTTATTCCACTGTCTCTCAAAATAGTTTACTTTTCCTTTTAAAGTCTGTTTCCTGAGATTCCACTTTCATATTGGATAATTACATTATCAAAGAATAAAGTACGGGGTATAACATTTCCAATAGAAACTACTTCTTCCGTTTCATACTAGTGGAAGCATTTCTTTTCAACATGATAATTTAAAAAAAAGTTTGTAATGTATTAAATAAAAGATAATAAAATAGGAGAGGGGAAAAAGTAGAGAAAATAAAGTAAAAGAGAGGAAAAAATAAGTGAAAAGAAATATGTTGTATTACTCCACTACTATGGTGTAACACCCCAATTTTTATTTGTTCTTTAAGACGTCATTTGTTCTTTTAAACCCAAACTCTTTATACGTTTGAGGGAACTTGATTTACGGCCAATGAAAAAGATGCGAATGGAAACAGATATGCGACATAGACGTTGGAAAATAGAATTTGCTTTTTGGGCCAAACAATTATTGTTTCGTAGCCCAATTGTTTATACGAATTGAAGTCATTTGATAAATCAAAATAAATTCTTTGGAGCCCAAACTTAACTCAAAATTCTTCCACTCTCAAAACCCACGGTCCACACTACTTCACTATATCTCCATCACCACAAAAATCTCAACCGCCATCTGAATCAGTTTCTATCAATGCAGATTTTATATCTATATACTCCGTCTTCTACTCCTCAGTCACATTCTTCTCCATTTATTCAAAATCTGAGAAAAGAAGTTTAGAGAAAATCGTGAGTTATTCAAGAAGCTTCCTGCAATTGCAAATTTGTATTATCCAATAAAAGGTATAGCCATTCAATTCAATTCAATGAAACTTATCGCTGGGTATTGATTCCATAGCACAATTTTCTCGATATCATAGTTTGAAGGAGAAACGAGAGAGATTTGTTTTCAAGTCCTCGTGCTGCTAGCAATTTCTTTCTGCCAATTAAAGGTATATCCTCTGTTATTTATGAATCTTCCATGTTTTATCCCATGGCATATTCATTCACGGTAGTTTCATCATAAGCATGGGAACAAATTAAAAATCCTTCCTTTCGCTTCCTTAAGATTAAAGTTTTAATCTTTTCACTCTCAGTGCTTGAAAACAAAATTTAAATTGGTCAATTAGAATTTAACAAAAGTTAAGAATGGGAAAGGGGAGAGAGAGCTTACTCGTTGTAAGAAACGGATCTGCCGACGGAAGAGCTGGTAGTTGCTGGATTGCAATGCGTTGGCGGAGACGGCCAGTAGCAGCGACGCTGCCCGACGGAGCGCTGGCCGTCTGGAGCGGCGGCGAGGCAGTTCCAACTCGGTTGAACGGCGGCTGCCGTGAACTCGGCAGTGGTGAACGGAAACAACAAATGGTGAGAGAGAGAAAGTTTGTGCGTTGTTTTGGAATCGGTAGTTTTTGTTTTGGGACTTTAAAATTAGGAGATAGGAATCAGGATTTAGTCCTCTACAATTTGGGAATGAGTTTGATCTTTTTGAATTTTGAAGAGAGTATATACGTGTATTGGTTGGGAGTATAGTACGTATTTCTTTTTTTTTTTTTTTTTATTTTATATGATTTGTTTGGGCAAGTGAATTGTTTGCTAATTACTATTGGATTTTGTTTGGGCCAATTTAATAGTACTTGTTTAGTTTGGGGTTTTTATTAATTATTTTGGGCAGTTTACTTGGCAATGAATTAAATCAGAAAAATATGAGAACGTTATATATTTCTGTGTGTTTTCTATATGAAAGAACGAAGAATGATTTGAACACACGCACGTAGGATGCATGCATCGCTTTAAATTAATTTGTATTGCAAAGTCTAATTTTTTGTATACCATGTTATTTCGAAAAGGGTGATCTTTTGTACGTCGTTTGATGTTGGAATGGAGAGGTGATTGAGGAGTTAAGCTTGTGAGGTGGGCTTTTTTTTTAAAATAAGGACTATGTCCTAAGCATGTTATTTTTGAAATGATGGAAGATATGTTTGTCATGCCATATTTTCTTTTTGTGATGCTGTGGGACCTATCTGAAGTGGCTTTTGCCATGTATGGTTAACGAATTCGGGTCTGACTAGGGAGTGAGTCCCTACTCAGGCTGGTGTACACCCAGTAGATCGTGTGCTATCTCTTTGAGTTGGCCGGTCTAGTGACTTGGAATGTGGCCACATTCCTTGTCATGTAGTTCAGATATGGTATGGTGATGTTGATGATGTTGAGGTTGATGGTGATGATGATGTTGGTGAAATGTTTTAGTGACTCGGGCCCTTTCAAAGTTAAAACCTCGAGGTCACTCGTTAATGGCATGATAAATAATTTTTATAAAAATGTTTTCAGCATGAGTCCACTGAGTGCATCAAGTACTCAGCCCTGCATTTGTTTTAAAAAAAAATGTGCAGGTTGAGCTGTGACGAGCGCGGTGGGTGTTGAGCAGAACTGGTGAAGATTTGTGTTTGCTGTTGAATGTTCTGAATATATTATGTCTTCATACATAGTATTATTCTTCTCTCGAATGCTTCCGCTGAATGTTGTTTCTTTCGAAATCTTGTATTGTGGAGATAATATTTATTTGAGTTGTTGATTATTGAAATACTCTGATTTGAGCTATTCCCATTTATATTTAAGCTTTGGTCAAGTTTTCGTTGTTTTCCCCTTTCTTTCCCGCTTCTTCAACCCTCCCCTGGTTGCGATTCACCGTGTTTTCTATCCTTAGAAAATGCGGGCGTGACATATGGGACGTACCAAAATGAAATAAATGACTCCACTACTATGAAACGGAGGGTGTATAATACATACGGTGATTATCGTGAAAAACTGTGTCGGCTACAAAAGAACCCCCGATATATTTATGCATTTATCCTTACATTACAAATATAATTATTTAATGATCTTAAATAATTTTTATACATAAATTTATGGTAAAATTATGGAGACTATAAAAATGAATAAATGGAGAATGAATATATTTATATCATATAGATGAAGAATATGTATATAAATGGAAACAATAAGCATAATAAATTGGTGATCTGCCATCTGCCCGTATAAATTAAAAAAAAAAAGAAAAGACTTTTAATTCGTGAGAGTTGCCTCCAGTCTTTTGTGATCACTTTTTCTAATTGCTTTACTATCTGTCTTTTTCGTTGATTTCGAACCCAATTCTTACGCTACATTACACTGTCTAATCATGCATTATGTCCAAATATTTTTTAGAAATTGTATCAATTTTATGTTTACCTCTATTTAAAGCGTTGGAGTTGATACAATGGAGTATCCCACAAATACAATTCATTTCCATCCATCACAAAAGAGACTATGATTTCTAAAAAAATAATAGCAATCAAATTTGTTTTTGTTGTTCTTTCCTGTTTGTTTGTTTCAAGAGATGCAAAAGCAAAAGTGAGATGCATAGAGAGTGAGAGGGAAGCTCTTCTAACCTTCAAGAATGGCCTCATCGATAAGAATGGTATTCTCTCTTCTTGGCAAAGTGACGAATGCTGCAAATGGCACGGTGTTGAGTGCAACAACACCACTGGCCATGTTATCACCCTCCAGATTGATGGTGTGGTTGATATGGATTATGTTGGTGAATTGCAAGGTGAGGTTCGTTCTTCATTGCTTGAGTTGCATCATTTAAACTATCTTGACCTTACTCAGATCAATTTTGGAGGCGTTCTAATCCCAGAATTCATTGGTTCCATGAAACAATTACAACACTTGTATCTTAATAGTTGTAACTTTTCTAGGACTATTCCTCCCCAGTTAGGGAACCTTACCAACCTACGAACACTTGACCTCAGTTGGAATGATTTTGGAGGCATTCCAATCCCAGAATTCATTGGCTCCATGAAACAATTACAACACTTGTATCTTAATGGTTGTAACTTTTCTAGGAGCATTCCTTCTCAGTTAAGGAACCTTACCAACCTACGCGCACTCTATATCTCGCAAAATTCTTTGAGTTCCATATCTCCTTTTGTGTTTGGTTCCATATTTGGATCACTTGAAACATTGCACTTGTCTGATAATCAATTCACTGGTTTAATGCCAAGCCTGAGAGTGTTTCCTTCATTAATAAAACTGGACCTTTCAAAAAATAACTTTACAGGCACTGTTCCTCTAAGTATTGGCCAACTCTCCAAGCTTCAACTTCTAGATCTTTCTCATAATTCTTTGGAAGGTTTAGTTCCTCCAAGTATTGGCCAACTCTCCGAGCTTCAACATCTAGATCTTTCTCATAATTCTTTGGAAGGTTTAGTCTCTGAATCCCACTTCTCTAAGCTTTATAAGCTGAAGTCACTAGATCTATCATTCAATCCATTATTGATGTTGGATACTTCCCTTAATTGGAGTCCTCCATTTCAGTTGAAGTATATATATTTAGTCAGGTGCAATGTGGGCCAATTTCCAAAATGGATTCAAACTCAGATGAACTTGTCTTACCTTGATCTCAGTGGTGCCAATATAACAGATGAAGCCCCAATATGGTTGTGGAATATGTCTTCTTCATTACATTACTTATATCTTTCCCAGAATCAAATAAGTGGTGCAGTTCCAAATATCTCATCCATGTCCATTTGGTTTATGGATCTTAGTTACAATCAATTCTCGGGTCATATACCACCATTTCCTGTCAATGCACCTGTTATTTCACTAAGTGGAAATATGTTCTCCGGATCAATACTCCTCTGGAGAGTCTTAACTACCTTGACCTCTCCAATAATCAGTTGAACGGGGAGGTTCCCAACTGCTGGGAGAAAATGTTCGACTTGGAGGTTTGCCATTTCTTAGCACACTACGAATGCATGATAATAATTTATCGGGTGAATTGCCTAACAGTTTGAGATTTTCCCAGAGTTTAAGTGTCATTGACGTTGAAGGAAACAAGCTGACAGGAGAGATCCCCATTTAGATTGGCCAGCTGTATGAATTGTTCTTTCTAAACCTTCGTGGAAATAGATTGCATGGAAGTATTCCTCCCGAAATATGCAATCTTACTCATATTCAAGTTCTGGATTTGTCTATAAATAATCTATCTTGGATAATTCCTGATTGCTTCAATAATTTCACTGTCTTGTCGAGTGAGGATGTGCCATTAGATGCTCATCAATCTGAATTTCGTTTTGGTTCAATAATAATTGTTGACTTACGGCCCATATATTTTGCACCTCATATTGAGCGCCATGGATCATCATTACATTGGAAAGGTAAGGAACATGAGTATTGGGAAAATATCAGGTTTCTCAAACTCATTGATTTTTCGAGCAATAGATTGACCGGAAACATTCCCAAATCATTTTCCACTATGAGAGGACTGATATCCTTGAATTTGTCAAGAAATAGTTTGACCGGGCATATAATTCCAGATATTGGTAATATGCATATGCTAGATTCTCTTGATCTATCTCATAACCAACTCTTAGGCAAGATACCTACAAGTTTGGCGGAAATACACACTCTTGGTTTTCTTGATCTGTCGAACAACAATTTGTCCGGAAAAATCCCAACGGGTACTCAACTGCAGGGCTTCAATGCATCGTCTTACGCTGATAATGATGGACTATGTGGCGACCCTCTGCCAAACTGCCCCACCAATAATCCATGGGAAAACATGAATGAGAAAGATGGCAACAACTTCTCATTTATGCAAGAAGTTGGCATATCAATGGGCTTTGGTTTTATCTTTGGATTTTGGGGAGTTATTGGTTCATTCATACTGAAGAAGTCATGGAGAATTGCATTCTTCAACTTCTTTGATGCTGCTGGAGATTGGTTCTACGTTAGGATTGTTGTGTTCGTATCCAAATGGAGATGAAGATGAAATGCAGGTAATGTTTTCTTGCGCTTAAATAAAGTTTCCGTCTAATTTTTGCAAATAACATAAAATTTACTCCAACTTTCACATTACTTTTACAATATTACAATCGAGATTTGATCATTGGATTCATAACATCCCCATTTTTTTCAGCGGTGAAAGTTGAAACTGCGCGCATTGGTGTTCAATTAAGGTGAACGAAGCTCAGGACCGGTGATCTTTCCAAGTTATTGTAGTAATTTTGTTGTTTTTATCATCTCTTTTTGTGTGAATTGTGTCAATCTTATTTCACCTTATTTCAGTTATTTTTCCTTTGGTTTGTTAACTTTATTTTGGTGTGTATTTGTTTTCTTCTATAAATGAATGTTTGTGTTTTTATAATTTTAGCACTTTGTTTGCATAGTAGGAAAATGCTATGCATATGCGCTATAATTAGTGTTTAGTATAAGTCTAATATAGAGTTTCTGATAAATAAATAAACAACATTTTGAAATATCCGTGCCAATCCACATGCTACCACTACTAAATTTAATTAATTTGAGTGTAAAAGAAAAGTCAATCGAACCTAAATATAGCATGGGCCAAAATCATGTTAAGCAATAAAACCATGGGCCAATTTGGTTGCTTTAATAAATCAGCCCAATACGTTATTGGGCTATGATACTTTCATTTTGTTAGATTTTGTCCATTAAATTATACTCATTCTATCCATAAAATATATTCCTTTTCTATTTTAATCCTTTCCATAAAAATTAGTCTTACTTCTATTTATATTATATAAAAATAATTTGATTTACAGATACGAGCACAATTAACAAGCATATCTCCCACGTCTTATTATTTAGTCTATTATTAATCCATCATATCTTCCATATATTATTTTCTTGTTAAGTAAGTCGAAAGTAATTCTATTATAAATAGGAGTTCATTCAAACTAATGAGTATATGAATTTATATTAATATCCGTTAACCACAAAGCTCTGGTCTGGTATACGAATCCCACATTTTGTTATACTTTTATAATTTTAATAAAAGGAACAATGACATATTAATATTCTTATACGTATAATATTTTTAAATATTATACTCTATATTATTATTTGGTGCTTCTAACGTTCAACTATTTGTTTTCTTATTCAATAAAGGGTTCAAATTTCACCAACTGCTGGGAGACTTTCGGCCTTAATCTGCAAGTCCATCAAGCAAGATTAATGATTCCGCTGAAGGTGGATTCGAAACACCTGTGGTCAAACCAAAAATAAATAAAGCTATGCAGTCATGATTGAATGATTGATATAGAAATATACTTTTATAAATTTTAATAAAGGGAATAATAATAAATTAGTAGTCTTATTGAATATTAAAATTTTTATTATTTTACTATTTCTTTGTGCTTCTTATAGACTGAGATAATGATTTGATTAAAAACAGTATTTAAATCAAATTTAAACAATATTCGAGCACCGAATTAGTGCTACAATTTAGCTGGGCCATTCACTCAAACAGGGTGACTCAAATTCCTGAATAGTTTGGGTTTAGTAGATAAACGTTTATACTAATTGTGTTTTTTTTATGGTTAAAAGAATAAGGTTTGTGTCTCGGTGGAATATGAATTGAACCCGTGAACATTAACCACTTTACCACTTTAACAAGTTGCATGATTGCTAAAATTAATTAAATCCAAAATTAATTTTTATAAATACAAAAAATTAGTATACTAAATTTATAACAAAATATGACCTGACAAAACTAATTGTAGGACAAAATTTATAAAATGACTTTTAATTCTTGAAAGTTGACTCAAGTCTTCGATGCCCACTTTTCCACTTGATTTCTCTTTCACTTCGTCTTTCTAATTTAAAGCAAGACTAATATGCTTGAAAAAGTTTTCCTAGTGAAACCATTCCACGCGTTTTCCTATTATTATTTTGCATTTCTTTTGTACAATAATCGCAATTTTATAGCATGTAGTATGATTGCATGAGAAATATATCTATGCATATAATCATCACTAGGAGTGCGTTATAATGCTAACTTTTTTTAAATTGCTAACTTGCTAACTCATCAACTTCAGCGTAGTGTATTAAAAATGTCAACATGATCACAAATAAATGTCAAAACATATTTTTGTTGACATTTTAATAAACTACTGTGTTAGACATTTAAATTTTAATATCAACACAATATATTAAAATATCAACTTAAGTTTATGTTGACATTTCAGTATCATTGTGATGATATTTTTAATACACTACGTTGATGAATTATCAAGTTAATCATTTAAGAAAAATTAGCAATGTGTCACACCCATCATCGCTATTTATCTTGTCTTATTTTTCATTGATTGTGAACGCAATTCATACGCTACGCTAAACTGTCCAATCATGAATTATCTACAAAGAATTTTAGAAATTGTATCAATTTTATCTACACCTATTTAAAGTGTCTTCAATAAAATACAAATATATTGCTATATTTAAGTAATTTTGAATAATTCTAGCTGTGATTATAGACAATGACGGACCCAGGTGGGGTCGGGCGGGGTCGGCCGACCCCACCGTCGGTCCGTGAGTACTGCTCGGAAAGCTCTATAATCTGCAGCCGACCCACGGCAGCTCCGCCTCCCGACCCCATGTACGACAACTCCGCTTCTACGGAAAACTAGAGAATTTAAGAGTAGAGAAATATAGAGAAATCAATGTTGTGGATTATAATAGGAAGGAAATTTAGAATAGAAGAATGAATTTAAAAATAATATAGAGGATGCTCCATCCATGAATTTTGAATTTGAAAGAACACTGTAAACTAGTTGCAGAATCCGTTTGGAAGAAGAGAGGGGGCGGCCGCAATTTAGTAAATCTAGGAATAATTTCTTTATTTATGATTTTTATTTCATTATCTTTTAGTTTTATGCTATAAACTACTACTAGTAATTAATATATTTAATACTATGTGCTTGTTTATTTTGTGCATCTAAATTAGCTTTAGTGGGATCCTATAAATATGTTAAATATTAAAAAAATGTTAATTAGCATAGTTAATTGATTTAATTCAAGTTTTATAAATTTTGTTTTCGATTGTAACAAAAACATAATATAGATAACAAAAATGATAAAAATAGTTATTTAATATATATTATAATTATTATTTAAATATTATATATTAATATTAAACTTTTGGTCCGACCCCACGAGCTATATTTTCTGAGTCCGTCATTGATTATAGAACTCCAGTCTACACCTGTGTTAGGTTACGAGATTGTAAATTTTTTAATTATGTCTCAATTATCTAGACTTTTTATGTATAAATATATTGTTTTGTTGTGAAAATAATTATGCTCTCAATTCTAGTTGTTTTTTTATTTTTGAGTAATGTTTTTTATATATCATTTATATACATAAGATGTAGTTGGATGCCATATAAAAAGTTAAATGATTGGATCGCTTTACTTAATTAATTATTATCATAAATCTTTTATTATTGACTACCATATTGGGCGCCCAGCTCTAAAGAAGATATTAAGATCTATTGTACCAGCCTCTCCGACTCGTTAACGAGCTAGGTGCGGAATTTAACGTCCCCCCATTTCGGTGACAAAGCTCTCCTCTTCAATCATCAAATCCAATGAAAATACATGAAGCTTGACCATAATGCATTAAATGAGTTGAAATGGTAAAAAAAAAAAAAAAAGAAAAGAAAAATAACTCCCAATCAGGTGGCCGACATCTTATTCAAAATTAATTACAGACTTGACTTTAAGGTCATCCAAAGACCTCGAAATTTAAATTATATTATTTCAAAATATTTATATAGGATGATTATTGACTCAACTTATTTTAACACAAGTGATACCCGTAAGTGTACGGGGCAAGTGTAGCAATTAGCAAGCAAGAGTATCGTATCCCACAGAGACTAATTCGTATCAACTTAACTACCACGAACAAATGTTGATTACTATCTAGAAAATCAGGAAATGTTTGGTTTTGTTCTAACACTACGAAAAGCATATAATGAACAAATAAATAAACAAAAAGAACAAGTAACCATGGAGTGAAAAGATATATGGAGAAAATTATAGAATTCAAGGATCCGATGCACAATTCCAAGCTCTTATCCAATCAATTTGTCTTACCTTTTGGTGTCTGTAGAGTTACTAAGTCGACCACAATTATAGATTAAACCCGCTCCCGAGGTGAGAAACCTGTAGATTAGGCGCTAGGATTGAAGTCCCCTTCTAATCCTAAAACCCCTAACTCCCAAAAGCTCGATTAGGTCAAAGACCTCACTCAAAACCTCAACTCTCCCGAGTTCTATTGCATTAAGGTGTGAATTATTCTTATTTCCAGATTAATTATTTCATCTCCCGATTAATCCAATTAACCCTACACAATCAAGTGGTGATCAAGCAATTGAAAGGAATAAATCCAAGAATAATCAAATAACTACAAGAGCAAGGTAAGAACAAAATCAATTGGATAAAAACTATGAAATTAATGCATCTTCACCAAGAATTCTACAAAAAGGTGTTTAGCTACTCATGTTCTTCACAAAAACCATGTTTGAAACAAAGAGTTCAATGAAAGACATAAGAGATAGATACTAAGAACTCCTGTGGAATGAATCTATGGAATGAAGACTTCCAATCGGAAGATTGAAGTTGCAATTCCATAGATTCATTCCACAGGAGTTCTTAGTATCTATCTCTTATGTCTTTCATTGAACTCTTTGTTTCAAACATGGTTTTTGTGAAGAACATGAGTAGCTAAACACCTTTTTGTAGAATTCTTGGTGAAGATGCATTAATTTCATAGTTTTTAACCAATTGATTTTGTTCTTACCTTGCTCTTGTAGTTATTTGATTATTCTTGGATTTATTCCTTTCAATTGATTGATCACCACTTGATTGTATAGGGTTAATTAGATTAATCGGGAGATGAAATAATTAATCTGGAAATAAGAATAATTCACACCTTAATGCAATAGAACTCAGGAGAGTTGAGGTTTTGAGTGAGGTCTTTGACCTAATCGAGCTTTTGGGAGTTAGGGGTTTTAGGATTAGAAGGGGACTTCAATCCTAGCGCCTAATCTATAGGTTTCTCACCTCGGGAGGGGGTTTAATCTATAATTGTAGTCGACTTAGTAACTCTAGAGACACCAAAAGGTAAGACAAATTGATTGGATAAGAGCTTGGAATTGTGCATCGGATCCTTGAATTCTATAATTTTCTCCATATATCTTTTCACTCCGTGGTTACTTGTTCTTTTTGTTTATTTATTTGTTCATTATATGCTTTTCGTAGTGTTAGAACAAAACCAAACATTTCCTGATTTTCTAGATAGTAGTCAACATTTGTTCGTGGTAGTTAAGTTGATACGAATTAGTCTCTGTGGGATACGATACTCTTGCTTGCTAATTGCTACACTAGCCCCGTACACTTGCGGGTATCACTTGTGTTAAAATAAGTTGAGTCAAGTTTTTGGCGCCGTTGCCGGGGACTATTTTGTGTCATTAGAGCTTAATATCGTGATAATAATTGAGATTACTAGTCTAGATTTTATTTGCTTTATTTTTATTTTTATTTTTGAGTTCTCTAATCTTGGTGTTTCTTTTCAGGTTGTATGCGCGCTCGTTCTCAAGGTCCACCGTTAGAACCCATTGATCCCGAGATCGAAGCATCCAACAGAAGGAGGAACGCTCAGAGGAGGTTGAACCAGAGGATCCGCGTTTCTTCACCGGGTCATAGGCGTCCACCCTCCCCCGTTCAAAGAACTCCAGTACGCACTCCGTCTCCACCTCCATCACCGATACAGTACGAGCTTAATTCTCCAATCCTAATGGAGAACAAGGAGAACAACAATGAGAACCACAACAATGAAAATAACAATGAGGATCCTGTTATTCGTCAACTCCGAGAGCAGATGGCCAACATGCAGAGGCAGTTGGATGAGCGGAACGCGAGGCCACCAGTTCAGCCCGTGCAGAATCTGTATGCATATAGGCGAGTGGCTAATCCACCAATCAATAATGCCGGGATCGCGGCCAACAGCTTTGAGTTAAAGCCGGGATTGATAAACAGGGCAGAAGCACATGCCTTTGGTGGAACAGGTTCGGAAGATGCCAACAAGCACTTGACCAAGTTCATACAAATTAGCAACACGCTGAAGGCTAATGGGGTTTCCGATGATCAGATTCGCCTCAGATTGTTCCCTTTTTCTTTGAAGGATGATGCTCGGGATTGGTACGATAGCATGGATCCCAACTCGGTCGAAACTTGGGATGCAATGGTTGAGCTCTTCTTGGATAAATACTACCCACCGAGCGAGGCACTAAAGCGACAAGCTGAAGTCATCTCGTATGCAATGCATCCTTAGGAGAATATCCACGAGGCATGGAAGAGATTCAAATCCCTGATGAAGAGATGTCCCAACCACGGGTTAAGCCCGGGACAACAGGTCGTGACCTTCCATAGGGGAGCCACCCCGGAGGCAATACGCGAGTTGAACATGAGTGCAGAGGGGGTCGCTCCTTCAGTTGGGAGAAGACGATGCCTTGGAGGTGATTGAGAGGGTGGCCTCCAACGATGATGGGTGGAAGAATGAGAGAAGCAAATCCTACAGGGTGGCATCTGCATCTGATTTTGATAGGATGGACATGATGTCCAAGCAGCTGGACTTCTTAACTAGCAAGCTTGGTTATCCGGGCTCAAAAGTCGACAAGGGGTTGAAGATGTGAACTACATTCACCAAGGTGGCAATAATGGAAACTTCAACAACTACCACCCCAACCAAGGGGGTGGTAATTACAACCACTATGGGAACAAGGTGCATCCCAACTTGTCTTACGGGAATGCCAACAACGCTCTGCAGCCACCACTAGGATTCCAGGTATCTAATGGCCAAGTCAAGGAGCCGAAGAAGGAAGAGCTTAGAGAGGTGTTGATGGCTTTCATGAAGCAAGCGGGAGAGTGCATGACACAATCTAATCAGAGTCTGGACAAGGTAGAAGCAAATGTGGAAAGTTTGAACATACACATAAAGATCATCGATACTCAACTCAGTCAGATTTACCAAGCTGTGGGAACTCTACCCAACCAGGGGCAATTTCCTAGCAATACAAGCACTGATCCCGTCAAACACAAAGAGTGCAAAGCCATCTGTGCGACCATTCAACCTAATGAAGTGGAAAAAGAGGTTGGTGAAGAGACTGCAGAGGATACTGTTATTGAAAAAGAGACGAAACAACCTGAACCACCTTGATTGGAGCCATATATTCCTAAGATACCGTTCCCTAGCCGAATCAAGAAGAAGGTTGTGGATGAGAAATTTGAAAAATTGTTGGACATCTTCAGGAAGGTGAATGTGAATATCCCACTGGTAGAGGCTCTGCAACAAATGCCTGTGTATGAAAAGTTCCTAAAAGACGCGATCTCCAAGAAGAAAAAGTGGGTGGACTACGAAACAGTGAGCATGTCGGAGAATTGCAGTGCCATAATTCAGAAGAAATTGCCGGCAAAGCTTAAGGATCCTGGAAGCTTCAACATATCATGTGTCATTGGTGATGACAAACACATGAAGGCTCTGTGTGATTTGGGGGCGAGCATCAACTTGATGCCCCTATCCTTCTTTAGGAAGATGAAAATCAGCACTCTCAAGCCGACAAGAATCACGCTCCAAATGGCCGATAGATCTGTCACCTATCCTGAAGGGATCATAGAAGATGTGTTAGTGCGGGTAAATGACTTTATATTTCCCGTTGATTTTGTCGTGCTTGACATGGAAGAAGATAGGAATATGCCGCTTATCCTTGGTCGACCATTCTTAGCGACGGGGAAAGCATTGATTGATGTTTCAAGGGGAGAGCTTACCCTTCGCATGGGCACTAAACACCATATCTTGTCCATCTACAAGGCCATGGGGAGTCCTAAGGTGGAAGAGCTTGCTATGAAGAAAGAGTGTAAAGTTGTGAACGTTGTACAGGTTCAAAAGGGTCAAAGGGTAAAGCCCAAGGTCGAGAATATTTCCTTACCACAGTGTCTATTTGGCCCATGTGGTGGATCAACTCATTGCAAAGGAAGACAGAGAGAGCCCAAGAAGACGAAGGAAGAGGAATCAGGAATATCGATCACAACGAAGTTAGAGCTCAAATCAAATGATAAATTTGTGAAGAAGACTTGGTGGAAGAAGAGGTTGGCAAGAATGTATCAGCTTGAACATGAAGAAGAAGCCAACATCCCCATTAATGGGGAAGTGAAATGATGAGCTTATTGAAGACGTCGAGCCAACGACGATAACCAAAGGCACTATAGGGGAGGTAACCCCTAGTAGGTAACTTTTAGATTATTTTTGCTTTAGTTTGCCTATCATATAAGTCTCCCTTCTCCACCAACTTTTCAAACTTATTCTTTGCATAGCCTTGAACAAGTTTGGGGGGTGATATGGTGGATAGTGAGCCTTATGAGGTAATTTACTGCTTTATTTTTGTTTCAAATTGATTAGTTGTCTTTTGTTGTTTTTATTTATGTTTTAGGGTAGAGTTGTTTTGATTTTGGTCGTTGTGGAATTGAATTTGAACTTGTTTGAATTCTGGTTTCTTGGGGTAAAGACTAGTTGTTAATGATAAAAAATCCATCCATCTTTTAAGCTATTATGGTCTTTGACTTAAAAGTTTGAGTAATAGGTGCATAAGTAACGAATTGCTTGTTTGCCTTGATTCATGCTATTACCGAGTGAGATTTGAGCCAAAACTTCATTTTTTTGTGTGATTTTATCATATGCTTGTTGTTGTTTCTAGAACTTGCTCCTGATCATATTAAATCTACATAGTGAATGTGAATTTAGGAGATGACGTTAGGCATTCTTTGTTTTCCCCTTCACAAGTGTATATTTTTGTCTTAATCCCTAGTTAACCCTCCTTGCCTAAAAAGTATTCCAATGTCAAATAATTGTTGAGTTACCGTCAAAGTGATAAGCCTACAAACTTGGAAGCACATATGAGGCGTTGTAAAAAAAAAAGAGGAGGTATAAGCTAGACGAAGTCTAGAGGGAAAAAAAAAAAACAATTAATTTGTGGAGGTATAAGCTAGACGAAGTCTAGAAAAGTTTTTGGTTGGGTTTCTAAATAAGTGGGGACCGGATGGGAGGAAGAAGTTTGACAAAGTCTTACTTATCTGAGATTTGTATTGGGAAATGGTGTTTTGTTGGGAGTTGTAGTATGTGGGTATTTGTGCTTCTTATACTTTTCAGCCACTTAAGCCTAAATTTTCCCTACCGTCCAAAGAGCCACGTTACAACATTAATAAGTCCATTCTGATTTTAGATTCACATTCACATTCTAGTTGAGGAGATGTTTGATTTGGAACAAGCCTATGGTAAACACTACTTGTATTTTGATTTGAGAGTATTATTTCTATACATACACTTTTGAGAGTGAGATACACATACACATATCTTGAGAGAAGCATGAATCCAAGGTGATATACGAGTTAGTAGTAAAAGTGCACTTGACGGCTTGACTTGATAGAATTTGTATTGTGATATGCTCTTTTATTCCATACTCTTTGAAACAATAATGATGTCTAAACCCCTTTAAATCCAAGTCTTCTTTTAGTTCTTTTTCTTCATTGCTCGAGGACTAACAATTATTTAAGTTTGGGGGAGTTTCAATCTTCCGATCTGGAGCCTTCAATCTTCAATTCTCTCTCTCCAAGTATTCTTGGGGGTGTGTGTGAGTGATGGAGGCGGAAATTTAGAATAATATGAACCCTAGGCTTTTTCTCTTTAATCTCCCATCAAAAATCGCGTTTTTGGCAAGAAAATACGCCAAAATAATGTACCCAGCCGGGTGGAATTATAAAGAGAAAAATTCACCCGGCCGGGTGGTCATTTTCGGCCCTTTCTGGCCATTTCCCGCATAATTACAGTACCCGGCCGGGTGTAATTTACAGTGTAATAATTCACCCGGCCGGGTGTAAGTTTCAGGATAGCGCAGTGTTCTTGTAATGGCCATAACTTCTTCTACCGAACTCCGATTGAGGCGTGCAAGATACCCACGCGAAGCTCTTTCGAAGACGAAGAGATTGATATGCATTATGGGCTGATTGGACTTCAAAATCTCCAGTAAATATTGTCTCAAAGCAAGGCTGCTGCACATCCACATATTTTGTACCTTTTTCTACACATTCTTAACAATATGGTCAACATACCAACATTATAGAGAAGTAGATATAAACATGTCCAATAATAGACAAAATATGATCAAATTCATATATAACCACCTTCTAAAACCATGTAAAATCCAAGTACGTTAATTATCAAATTTCAAACTTAGTGATTGGGAGATATTTATGAATTCATAAACTATAAGCTTCAATTCTTCAATCTTCATGCATGCAAAGTTAAACTCGTCACTGAATTGATAAGAGACATATATACATATTATATTTTATATATAATCATCACGAATTATATTTAAATTTATTATGTAGATTTTTATGATTATAATTTAGTCAGCCTTCAGTTTACTATTTAGTCTTGATTTTCGTTGAGTTTGAACGCATTCATACATTAAATTTTGTTTATTTGTTGGAAAAAATTTTCGTCATTTAAAATAACCCCAGCCCCATTTCTACGTTATGTAATCATTAATTATTTTTAAAATTCGATTCACACTTGATCACTTTCTTAATTTCATTTTAGAATTGAAACTGTACTGTTTGATCTTTGCTATTTAAAGCGTTGGAGTTGATACAATGGAGTATCCCACAAATACAAATCACTTCCATTCCATACATCAGTAAAGAGAGTATGATTTCCGATAAAACAATAGTAATCAAATTTGTTCTGCTTCTTTTTTTGTGTGTTTGTTTCAGGAGATGCAGAAGTGAGACGCAGAATGGAGGTCCCGGGTGGCAGCGGCAACGACAACAATTGTTGGATATTTTAGTGTAATTGGATTAACTTGATTGATCGGTTAATATTATGATGATACATCATTTAAGTATGGAGGTGCAGAGTGCACGCTTATTTGAATTCATTGTGATGTTAGGGGCGAAGCCCCTAAACAGATGAACGGGGGTTCGGGGGCAGCGCCCCCGGGTAGCGGGGTCCAAGGGGCGGCAGCCCCTGGCGGGGTCCAAGGGGCAGAGCCCCTGGCTGGGGTCCAGGTCAGCTTGGAAATTTTTTATTTCCGACAAAGTTACTGTATCGGAAATTCATCCGAAAATATAATTTTCGAAAGTCGAAGGACTAAATTGCAATTCTGGAAACCTTTGAAATTCGGTTATTTTCGGTTGATTCCCAACAGATGCACTGTTTCGTCAACAGCTGCATCGGTTCATCCTTTTCAAAATCCGATCAAATCTTCTGGTTCAGATCTCTCGAACATACATAAGAACGTTCTGTAATCTCTGAATTTTATCCGATCAAACTTTTTGGTTGAACCCCGAAATTGATTTGATCTGAAAGTGTTAAACACGACTTTCAGATATCCGGTTTTTGTTTCTCTGTTTTATATCTCCCTAACAAAGATCAAATCAATATGTCGAACAAAGAAACGATGAATGAAGGAGCGAAAGGTTTCGCAAAGTTAGATAAGTTTGCTGGCCAGGACTTTAGACGCTGGCAAAAGAAGATGCATTTCATGCTGACAAATCTCAAGGTGGTGTACGTTCTGAGTACTCCCATGCCCGAGGCTGTTGATAATGAAACTCTGGAACAGACGAGGAGGCGGATGAAGTGGGAGAACGATGACTACATATGTCGTGGTCACATCTTAAACGGTATGTCTGATTCCCTCTTTGATGTGTATCAAAATGTAGAGTCTGCTAAAGAATTGTGGGATTCTCTCGAAGCCAAGTATATGGCAGAAGATGCCTCTAGCAAGAAATTTCTTGTTGGTAACTTTATCAACTATAAAATGGTTGATTCGAGGCCTGTTATGGAACAATACAATGAATTGTTGAGGATATTGGGACAGTTTTCTCAATATGATATGAAGATGGATGAATCTATTTCTGTTTCTAGTATTATCGATAAATTGCCACCTTCTTGGAAGGATTTTAAAAATAATCTGAAACACAAGAAGGAGGAACTGAACTTGGTCGAACTCAGAAGTGATTTCCAAATTGAACAGTCCATACGTGATATGAAAAAGAGTTCTGGTGGTAATACTAAAAATGTGGTCGGTTCTTCTGTGAACATGGTGGAAGAGGGTGAATCCTCAAAGGCTGGTAAAGAGAAACGTAAGTTTCAAGGGAAACGGAAGTTTCAAGGTTATAACAGTAAGGATGGGAATAAGAAGCCCAAACTGACTTGCTGGAAGTGTGGCAAATCCGGGCACTTCAAGAAGGATTGTAAGTCTGGAAAGGGTGGAGGAAAAGGTAAAAACGAGGCTGGTCAAAATGGATCCAAGGATCCGGAAAAGCAATCAGGTTCGTTTTTTGTACCTAATGATCATTCGGTTGAGAATTATTATGCATCAATAATCTCTGAAGCATTTTATGTGCAGGATGATGATATCTCATGGTGGATTGATTCGGGTGCAACATGTCACGTATGCAAGGATCGTCAATGGTTCAAGGACTTTAAACCAATTGAAGATGGATCTTCCTTGAAGATGGGCAATGTTGCGACTGAACCAATCAAAGGAATAGGATCTGTTAGCCTAGTATTTACCTCTGGAAATTCGTTGTTGTTAGAAAATGTTATGTATGTACCTGGAATTCGTAAAAACTTAGTTTCTGGTATTGTATTGAACAGTTGTGGCTATAAACAAGTATTAGAAAGTGATAAATACATTCTGTCAAAGCATGGTAATTTTATTGGCTTTGGTTATCTTTGTGGCATGTTTAGGTTAAATCTAGATGTCTCGTTTGTGAAGAATTCTGTTTGCATGACCTCTTCAAATATTGGTAACCATGTTAGTAAATCAGAATTGTGGCATGCTAGACTTGGACATGTTCATTATAAGAGATTAAAAGATATGTCGAAAATGAGTTTGATACCTGCTTTCGAGTTGAATAATGAAAAGTGTAAAACTTGCATGTTAACTAAAATAACTAGACAACCTTTCAATAAGAATGTAAATAAAGAAACTAAGGTATTAGAACTTATACATAGTGACTTGTGTGATTTTCATTCGACTCCATCACTTGGTAATAAAAAGTATGTAGTTACTTTTATTGATGATGCTACTAGATTTTGCCATGTCTATCTATGTCATTCAAAAGATGAAGCTCTTGATAAATTTAAAATCTTTAAGGAAAGTGTAGAGCTTTATCATGGTGTGAAGATTAAAACTCTTCGCACTGATAGGGGAGGTGAGTATTATGATCCAGCGTATTTTGAATCGACTGGTATAGTACATCAAACGACTGCTCCATATACACCACAACAAAATGGTGTAGCTGAAAGAAAGAATAGAACGTTGAAAGAAATGATTAATTCAATGTTGTGTTATTCTGGCCTTAGTGAAGGATTTTGGGGTGAGGCTATGTTAACAGCCTGTTATTTGTTGAATAGAGTTCCTAACAAAAGGAACAAGATTACCCCTTATGAACTTTGGCATAAGAAACCTCCAAAATTGAGTTATCTTAGAGTTTGGGGTTGTCGAGCAGTGGTAAGACTAACTGACCCTAAAATGAAAACCATAGGTCAAAGAGGCATAGATTGTGTATTTCTGGGGTATTCAGAAAATTCTGTTTGTTATAGGTTCTATGTATTAGAACCTAATGACTACGTATCTGTGCATTCTATTATTGAATCAAGGGATGCTGATTTTGGCAATGAGGATAGATTCACGTCTACACCTAAACCTGGAGGCATGAATGCAAGGTCTAGTAACTCTGATGATGTATCTGGAAAAGTGATGGATACACCTCCTGAGGCTAGGAGAAGTAGTAGAGCAAGAAAAGCTAAGTCTTTTGGAAATGATTTCCAATTGTACTTACTTGAAGGATCAAGAAATGAAATTAATTTTCAATATCAATACTGCTTTACTATTGGTGATGATCCAAGGACCTACAAAGAAGCTATAGCTTCAAGAGATTCTGCATTTTGGAAAGAGGCAATCCAAGAGGAGATGGATTCTATAATCCAAAATGGTACTTGGATACTGACGGATTTGCCACCCGGTTGTGAAGCTTTAAATAGCAAATGGATCTTCAAAACGAAGATGAAGGTGGATGGAAGCATAGACAAGTATAAAGCCAGATTGGTTATCCAAGGCTTTAGACAAAGGGAAGGCATTGACTACTTTGATACCTATGCTCCTGTTGCTAGAATTTCCACAATTAGATTATTGTTAGCTCTTGCTGCTATGCATAATCTTGTAATTCACCAAATGGATGTTAAGACTGCCTTCTTGAATGGTGAATTAAAGGAAGAGATTTATATCAAACAACCAGAAGGCTTTGTCATGCCTGGTAATGAACATAAGGTTTGTAAGTTGGTAAAATCTCTTTATGGACTAAAGCAAGCCCCCAAACAATGGCATCAGAAGTTTGATGACGTAGTATTGTCTAATGGTTTTGTATTAAACCAAGCAGACAAGTGTGTATATAGCAAATTTGATGCTACCGGTAAAGGGGTTATCATTTGCCTATATGTGGATGACATGTTGATCTTCGGTACTGACCAAGATCAAGTTGATAAAACAAAAGCATTTTTGTCATCTAAGTTTGAGATGAAAGACATGGGGAAGGCTGATGTGATTCTTGGAATTAAGATCACACATGGAGAACAAGGAATTTCCATTTCTCAATCACATTACATTGAGAAGATTTTGGAGAAATTTAACTTCAAAGATTGTTCTCCAGTTAAGACTCCTTTTGATCCTAGTGCAAAGCTTGTACCTAATAAAGGAGTTGTTGTGAATCAGCTTGAATATTCAAAGGCTATTGGATCACTAATGTATGCTATGATTAGTACCAGACCTGATATAGCCTTTGCAGTTGGAAAGTTGAGTCGTTATACTCATAATCCAAGTCTAATCCATTGGCAAGCCATGAATCGAGTATTTAAGTACTTAAAAGGAACAATGGATTATAGGTTGTCTTACTCTGGATTTCCTTCTGTTCTTGAAGGTTATTCGGATGCAAGTTGGATCACCAATATGGAAGATCATTCTTCCACAAGTGGTTGGGTTTTCCGTCTTGGAGGTGGTGCTATATGTTGGGCATCAAAGAAACAAACTTGTATCACGAATTCAACAATGGAATCAGAGTTTGTGGCATTAGCAGCAGCTGGTAAAGAAGCTGAATGGCTAAGAAATTTAATATATGAAATTCCATTGTGGCCTAAACCGATATCACCTATATCTATCAGATGTGATAGTGCAGCTACCTTGGCTAAGGCATATAGTCAAGTGTATAATGGAAAGTCTAGACACTTAGGTGTTAGACATAGTATGATTCGTGAACTTATTATGGATGGTGTGATATCTGTGGAGTTTGTAAGAACTCATGACAACTTAGCCGATCATTTAACCAAAGGGTTAAGTAGAGATCTTGTGTACAAATCGGCTATAGGGATGGGATTAAAGTCCACCCCAAATCTTTGATATTAAGATACCCAATTCCCATTTAGTATGATACTAGATGCAGAATTCAATGTGGAAGACTTAATATTTGAAGATTGGAACACATTTGAAAATCGTCCCAAGGTATGTGTTCGGACCTACAAGTTAAGGAGGTTGAATATATATATTCTTAATAGTTCTTTTGAAAAATTGCAAATGTAGGTGCAAGAATAAAGGAGCTACCTATATAAGCATGAAGTTAGCCGCTTCAAGAAACTGGGACTTGGTTTCGACGTGTTTATGAAGGATAAGGACATAGGCTAGTAAAATATAGTGTCAAGATAGAACATATTCGTATGTAAGCTTTTGTGTACATTATCTTCGTGTATTCAATGTGAGTTCCCAGGGTTCAATCCTTAGAGATACCCGGGGTATTCGAATATTTGGAATGTGTAATGTACTAATATGGAATTCAATCGTTACGATATTTCATTTATGCAAAAGTTTGAATGTTTGAGATGACTTGTTTTAGCTAATCAAGGATTGCACTAAAATAGGGGAGGATTGTTGGATATTTTAGTGTAATTGGATTAACTTGATTGATCGGTTAATATTATGATGATACATCATTTAAGTATGGAGGTGCGGAGTGCACGCTTATTTGAATTCATTGTGATGTTAGGGGCGAAGCCCCTGAACAGATGAACGGGGGTCCGGGGGCAGCACCCCCGGGTAGCGGGGTCCAAGGGGCGGCAGCCCCTGGCGGGGTCCAAGGGGCAGAGCCCCTGGCTGGGGTCCAGGCCAGCTTGGAAATTTTTTATTTCCGACAAAGTTACTGTATCGGAAATTCATCCGAAAATATAATTTTCGAAAGTCGAAGGACTAAATTGCAATTCTGGAAACCTTTGAAATTCGGTTATTTTCGGTTGATTCCCAACAGATGCACTGTTTCGTCAACAGCTGCATCGGTTCATCCTTTTCAAAATCCGATCAAATCTTCTGGTTCAGATCTCTCGAACATACATAAGAACGTTCTGTAATCTCTGAATTTTATCCGATCAAACTTTTTGGTTGAATCCCGAAATTGATTTGATCTGAAAGTGTTAAACACGACTTTTAGATATCCGGTTTTTGTTTCTCTGTTTTATATCTCCCTAACAACAATGAGGAGTAGAGAGAGGCCGGGCTCGTGTGTGGAAGCCCGATTTTTTTTTTAATTATGTACTTTTTTTTTATTTATGTAACTTTTTTTATTTAAATGAAATGAATGCATTTTCCCGTATATGTCTCTAAATTTAATTCCGTAATTTATAGTAAATTTAATTGCGTAAATGTAGTTGTTTTTAAATTATTTTTATTGCGGCTAGCCTATTTGAGTAAAATGATGATGTGACAGGTGGATTTTTAGTGCTGCTGACGTGGCACAGAGAGAGAGAGTGGCTAGCCTGTGGCTGGCTTGCCATAGGCCAGCCACTCTCTCTCTCTCTCTGCCACGTCAGCAGCACTAAAAATCCACCCGTCACATCAGATTAGGACAGCCATAGGCTAGCCACTCTCTCTCTCTGCCACGTCAGCAGCTCTAAAAATCCACCTACCACATCAGATTAGGACAGCCATAGGCCAGCCGCAATAAAAATAATTCAAAAAATACTATATTTACGAAATCAAAATTACGTAATTAAATATACGACACATATGCGAGAAAATTCATTAATGGTGTGGCCGGACAAGAATCCCTGCCTGATTGCCGCCGTGCACTTTTGAATTGGGGTGTGGCCGGGTCTGCCAGCCGCATCGTGCCTGAAGCGGAAATACATATATCGACGCTCCAAAGCATCAACGATACGCATAAATAACTCCCTGTGCATTCTAAAACGCCGCCTGAACATGGTTGCGGGAAACCGCGGGTTCTTGCAAAGTAGTCGTCATATAGCCACTGATGTGCAGCGGCGTGATCCCGATCAATCACTGCTCGGCGGTGGACAACTGGTGGAGGGCGAGTTATTGCCGGCTGTTCCACTCTTCGCATGTACCGCTCCATCTCGCGGTTCATGTAGACCTCCATCTGCCGTTCGTACTCCTCAGCATCCCAACCACTACCACTACTGCTACCACCCGCGTCACTCATCGCTCGATGATGCTCTTGTACAGAAATTTAAAGAGAGAGAAAACTCGTTAAAACAAGTGGTGCAAATAAAAATGAAATTAAAATCGCGTTTATATAGGTTTTCAAAAAAATTTAAAAAAAAAAAACGAAAAAGGGCGCTGGCCGATCGGCACGCTACAATGGCGGCCAGCGCATCAGCCAGCGCCAGCTGACCGGCCAGCCCAGGGAGATTTTCTCACCGATTTGGCGTTGGTCGATCGCAATGGTTCGGCTAGCCGATTGGCTAGCGACGCAAATCGGCTAGTCGATCGGCTAGCCGCCATTATGGATGCTCTTAATTGAAGTTTTCCATAAGCAAATGCAAGAATATAATAATAATTTACATAGCTGAAGATTTGAATCTATTTCGCAAGACCTCACACTAGATAATGAATATGAGCTGGGAAAAGAGACAGAATATTCTAATTTTTTATGCTGCAATAGCATATTCAATTTTTGTCCATAGCAATAATTAAATAAATTAACATCTACCAAAACCTAGTGCATTAAACTTATACCAAAACATGGACTAACCTTGATTACAAAAATCAAAGCGCAATTGTGAAAAAGTGTGAGATTCTTCTAAATTCGGATTTTGCTTATTCTGCTTTTGAATTTGAAAATTTAAGAATTTTATCTATGAGGCAAAACCATCCAAAAAGAAAAAAATAATAATTGCTTCCAAAATTATATATTAATAAAATAAAGGTGAAAGGCCTTTAGTAATAGTAGTGGTAAGAAACGGAGGATGATAAATATAACTGGGCTTCAAATGGGCGTAATATTGGGCCTTATAATTTAAAATGGGCTATGAACAAAAAAACTTGGCAAAAACCATAATGCAGTACTGGCAGCCTGTGACAGACACACATCACCTGGCTGGGAAGGATCTGCTGATAAAAATACACATTTTTTTATTATTATTTCAAGATTTATTGTTATTTTCAGTTTTGGATTACTATTTTTTGGATATAATTCACACCCCATGTATCACATTCCGAACGCATTGGGTCAGGGTGACTCAAAAATCTAAATTATACTCCCTCCGTTCCGTTCCATAGTAGTAGAGTCATTTTGCTATTTTGGTACGTTCCATAGTAGTAGAGTCATTTTCTTTTTTGGTAAAAGTCAACACATTTCTTCACACCTACTTTACTCTCTCTTACTTTATTCTCTCTACATCTCTCTACCTTTTACATTTCCTACTTTATCTTCATTTATTTAACTCACCTAACCAACTTTTTCTTAATCTCCGTGTCGAAAAGAAATGTCTCCACTACTATGGAACGGATGGAGTAATTGGTTGCACTTTAAAGAGGAGTACTGTCTAGCTAATTGAACAGCGCTTTTTCGTCATTTACCAATTGATTGTTACAATTAATTAATTAGTCCAAACTAAGAGTATACAATTTTTAGAAATTTCAATGTATTAGTGTATATAATAAAAATATAGTCAAACATCGTTATGCTATTTTCATATTTGTTTATGGAACATAGCATGGCCACATATATATTTTATCCTGTTTCTATTTTGCAAGTATTGAAAAGTTAATTTATCTCTTCATTTAGTGCTGAAGTAATTTACAGGAACCATGTACGTTATTATGGGATGGGATCCGCTTACCGTGCAAAATGCCACCGCAAGGGATGTGCTGTGGTGATCCAAGTCATTCATTTGTAAAATGAAAAAAAAAATACTCCCTCCGTCCCCGAATAAGAGTTACTAATTTCAATTTTGGTCCGTCCCCAATTAAGAGTTGAACTTCACTTTTACTATAAATGGTAAGTAGGTCTCACATTCTACTAACTCATTTCACTCACATTTTATTGTAAAACCAATATAAAAAAGTGGGTCTCACATTCCACTAACTTTTTCAACAAACTTTTCTTTACATTTTTTAAAATCTGTGCCCGATCAAAGTGCTATTCCTAATGGAGGACGGAGGGAGTAATATAATTAAATAAAATTAATCAATAGTGTAGATCACCACAACATTCCTGTGGCATTTTGCACAGCTGGGGATCCCAGCCAACGTTATTATATAGTGTGTGGGTTGAATCAGTCAAACACATCAATCACTTTTAATTGTAATTATTGAAGAACTTTTTTCATCAATTATTAGTGACTTTTGTTATTATTGCAGAATTTCTGTCCCAATTTCTAATTATTTGTGACTTGGAGGAGAAATTTCTAATTAATTGAATTATGCTTCGTCATAATTTAATACTCCTCCGTCCCACAAAAGATATCACACTTTCCTTTTTAGCTTGTCCCACAAAAGATGTCATATTTTCCTTTTTAGAAAAAGTTCTCTCTCACATAAATATAAAAATTATATTTACTCTCTCCATTTAACACACCAAACAAAACCTCCTAAAATTTCATGCCATCTCACAAGTGTGACATCTTTTGTGGGATTGAGAGAGTATATAGATTGTTATAATTAATTAATAAAAAATTAGAGTATACAATGTTTTCATAAAAAATTAGTGTCAAATACTCCCTCCGTCCCAGAAAGATTGTCTCATTTCCTTTTTCACACTCGTTTCGTAAAAATAATAATAAATAATTAAAGTAGAAAGAAAGTAAAGTAAAAGAGAGAATAATGTAGAGAATAGTCTTACCTACATTATTCTTTCTTTTATTTTACTCTCTTTCAACTTTACCTATTTATTATTATTTTTGCAAAACGAGTGCAGAAAATGAACTGGGACAATCTTTCTGGGTCGGAGGGAGTAATAAAGATTATAGTCAAGTCATACAATCTTCATGCAGTTAAATTCATCATTATTGCTGAGAAATATCTTTGTATATAATCTTCATGTATTATCCTTCCATTTATTATGAAGTATATTTTTAGTGATAATAATTTAGTCAACTTTCGCTTTCCTATTTTGCCCTTTTCATAGATTTTAAACGCAATTCTTACGTTTATATATTGGAAAATAGAATACAATTATTTAAAAGTATTATGCGTATAATCATCAAAAATACGTTTATATATTGGAAAATAGAATACAATTGTTTAAAAGTATTATGCGTATAATCATCAAAAATTATCTTTCAAATTATTATGTAGATTTTTAATGGTTATAGTTTAGCCATCATTCGCATTACTATTATACTCCCTCCGTCCCGTTTTAGTAGTCTCAGTTACTTTTGAGCACTCGTTTTGTGAAAATGATAATAAATACTCCCTCCGTTTCTTCATAGTTGAGTCATTTTACTATTTCGGGAAGTTTCTTCATACTTGAGTCGTTTCCTTATATGGTAACTTTTTCCTCTCTCTTACTTTACTTCCTTACTTTATTCTCTCTACTTTATTCACTTTATACTTTATTCTCTCTACCTTTTCCTCTCTCTTATTTTTTTATCTATTTATTTACCACACCAAACATTCATTTCTAAAACTCCGTGCCGAAAAGTTCCGCCTCAACTATGAAGAAACGGAAGGAGTAGTTAAATTGGAGAAATGGTAAAGTAAGGGAGAGAATAATGTACATAATAAATAGTTAAAGTGGAGAAATGGTAAAGTAAGATATAGAATGGTAAAGTAAGATATAGAATATTATTCCCTATCTTACTTTACCATTTCTCCACTTTAACTATTTATTATCAATTTTACAAAACGAGTGCTGATCAAATGTAACTGGACTGCTAAAGTGATCAAATGTAACTGTACTGCTAAAGCGGGATGGAGGGAATACTTCTTTTTTTTTCGTTGATTTTGAATGTACTTCTTACCTTAAATTCTGTTTAATTATATGTTTGAAAAGTCTTTCGGCATTTAAAACCACGTATTATTTTCTATGTTAATATAACTTAATCACTATTCATTTTCTAATTTTGTCTTTCAAGTTGACTTCTAAGTCGTCTAATTGGAATTCATTTTAGGTATTTTGCCTATTTAAACCGTTACTCCTCCCATAGTCAGTCACTTCCAAACATAAATAAATACAGTATGATTTCTGATAATAGAATAGCTATCAAATTTCTTCTTGTTGTTCTTTCATGTGTGTTTGTTTCAGGAAATGCAAAATTGAGATGCATGGAGAGGGAGAGAGAAGCTCTTTTAAGCTTCAAGAATGGCCTCATCGATGAAGATGGTATTCTTTCATCATGGCAAAGTGACGAATGCTGCGAATGGCACGGTGTTGAGTGCAGCAACACCACTGGCCATGTCATCACCCTCAAATGTGATCATTGTGGATTGCAAGGCGAGGTTCGTTCTTCATTGCTTGAGTTGCATCATTTAACTCGTCTTGATCTCAGTTCGAATAATTTTGGAGGCATTCCAATCCCAAAATTCATTGGTTCCATGAAACAATTAGAATACTTGTCTCTTGGGAGTTGTAACTTACATGGGAGTATTCCTCCTCAGTTAGGGAACCTTACCAACCTACGCTCACTTGACCTTCAAGAGAATGATTTTGGAGGCACTCCAATCCCAGAATTCATTGGTTTCATGAATCAATTACAAAACTTGTCTCTTTGCTTTTCTAACTTTTCCGGGACTATTCCTCCTCAGTTAGGTAATCTTACCAATCTACTCTCGCTTGACCTTCGTGAGAATGATTTTGGAGGTATTCCAATACCAGAATTCATTGGTTCCATGAAACAGTTACAAACCTTGTGTCTTTCCAATTCTAATTTTTCTGGGATTATACCTACTTGTTTAGGGAACCTTACTAATCTACGCTCACTTGATCTCTCACAAAACACTTTGAGTTCCATAGCTCCTTTTACACTTGGTTCTCTATTTGAATCACTAGAATTACTGGACTTGTCTAATAATCAAGTCAGTGGATTGGTGCCACGTGTGAGAGGATTTCCTTCATTGACATATCTGAATCTTGGGGGAAATAACTTTACAGGTTCTATTCCTCTGAATATTGGCCAACTATCCATGCTTCAATATCTAGATCTTTCTAATAATGATTTGGATGGTTTAGTTCCTCTAAGCATTGGCCAACTATCCAACCTTCAACGTCTCTATCTTTCTCATAATTCTTTGGAAGGTATAGTGTCTAAATTCCACTTTTCCAAGCTTCACAAGTTAGAGGTACTAGATATATCCTTCAATTCATTGATCTTGGATATTGCCCCCAATTGGAGGCCTCCTTTCCAGCTGAGTTATATATCTTTAGGCGGGTGCAATGTGGGCTCATATTTTCCAAAATGGCTCCAAACTCAGAGGAATTTGACATACCTTAATCTCAATGATGCCAATATAACATATGAAGCCCCAAGGTGGTTGTGGAGTACATTTCCTCTGTTAAAAGGCTTATTTCTATCCCGCAATCATTTAAGTGGTACAATTCCGAATCTTTCAAACACTTCCATTTGGTATACGGATCTTAGTTACAATCAATTCTCAGGTCCTATACCATTATTTCCCCATGATCTCTTTGCAATAAACTTGAGTGGAAATAAGTTATCTGCTTCAATTTCATCTCTCTGCAACACTCCCCATTCTGATCTTGAATTCTTTGACCTCTCAAATAATCAGTTGGCTGGAGAGGTTCCCAATTGCTGGGAGAAAATGCCCACCATGATGTACCTCAATCTAGCAAACAACAGTTTTTCGGGCGAAATTCCCGACTCATTTGGCTCTTTACCTAACCTCCGTGCACTACAAATGCATGGTAATAATTTATCTGGTGAATTGCCTGATAGTTTGAGACTTTTCCAAGAAATGAGTTTACTTGATTTTGGAGGGAACAAGTTAACCGGAGAGATCCCCACTTGGATTGGGCAGATGTATAGAATGGAATTTCTAAACCTTCGTGGAAATAAATTGCATGGCAGTATTCCTCCTCAGATATGCAATCTTACTTATATTCAAGTTATTGATTTGTCGATAAACAACTTATCTTCGATAATACCAGATTGCTTCAATAATCTCACTTTCTTGGCCAGTACGAAAGTCACCAATGTTCACTTCCTGATGGCTAGAACAGGTTTTGGTGAGTATCCACAATGGGAGTTTGAGTATGCATCATTTCAGTGGAAAGGTACGGAATCAGAATATAGAAAAAATCTCAGGCTTCTCAAACTCATTGATTTTTCAAGAAATAGACTGACGGGTAACATTCCCAGATCATTTTCCAATATGAGCGGATTAAATTCCTTGAATCTATCAAGAAATAGTTTGACAGGGGATATAATTTCAGATATTGGTAAAATGGAGATGCTAGACTCTCTTGATCTATCTCACAACCAACTCTCTGGCGAGATACCTACAAGTCTGGCACAAATACACACTCTTGGTGTGCTTGATTTGTCGAACAACAATTTGTCCGGGAAAATTCCAACTGGCACTCAATTGCAGAGCTTCAATCCATCGGCTTATGCAGAGAATGATGGACTATGTGGCGACCCTCTTCCAAAGTGCTCCGGAGATAGCAAGCCATCCACCACAATTCCGGTGGAATACATGAATGAGAATGACGTCAGCATGTTTTCATTCATGGAAGAAGTTGGTATATCAATGCCTTTTGGTTTTATCTTTGGATTTTCGGGAGTCATTGGTTCATTCATATTGAAGAAATCATGGAGAATTGCATTCTTCAAGTTGTATGATGTCGCTTGAGACGAAGTTGAGCACTTATTCCTGGTAATATCAACTATATTTTCATGCCCTTAAATACCTACTTAGGTAATTCTTGCAAATAACATAACATTTACTCAAATTTTTAATGTTCTTAGAATATTACATTCAAGATTTAATTTTATGGATTTATAACATCCCCAAGTTTTTCAGGAGTGAAGCTACGCGGTTTAACGTTCAATCAAGGTCGAACTCATGGTAATGGCTGGTGACATTTCCAAGTTGATGTAATTTGGATTTTCTTTTTCACCTTTTTTTTGTGAAGTGTGTCAATGTACTTTTACTTTGTTTTAGTTTCTTGCTTTCATTTGTAAACTCTATGTTTGGTGTGTATTTGTTTCTTCTAGAAATGAATGTTTATGTTTTTATACTCACTTTTTTTGCACTGGAGGAAATGCCATGTATGTGCACTATATTATCTGTAATAATCATACTTTTTATTCTAGGTCTAATATAGAGTTTTTGATATTTTCTACAAATAAAAATACAATAATATATGCATGCCAATTCTTAGGCCACAACTCCAAATTCGATTCCCCATGGTGAGCTCAAAGAGGCGAAGAATGAAGACACTCTTTGCATTGAGAATTCATTTGATGCATAGAATATATCAAAAGCGAGGGTTAATCTATAGTTTTTTAAAAATTCAAGTATTATATATAAAAATCATAAAATTTAGTTAAATTTTCATCAGTCGCATAAGATTTGAAACTAAAATATAAAACACATCGTTTCAATTTTCTCAAGTGTCACATGTATAAAACGATACAACATTTGCCCCTCGAGATCTCAATCTGAGTTTTCTAAAAGCAAATGCAAGAACATAGTAATTTAAAGAGTTGAAAATTTAAATCTTTTTCTCAAGACCTCACTCTATTGAAATGAATTTGAGCTGGAAAATGAGAAAATATTTAAATTTCTTATGCAGCAATATGAGCAATAAATAATAAATTAACTTCTACCAAAACATGGTGCATTTAAACTTCCCCAATAATCATATAAAGGAAGTAGACTAAGCCAAAATAAGAAATCAATAATCAAATGTGAGGGTCATAGAATTAAAATCACAAGAAAGGACTAACATTGATTACAAAAACCAAAGCGCAAATGTGAAAAGTGTGAGATTCTTCTGCATTTGGAGTTGCTTATTATGCTTTTGAATTTGAAAATCTCTGTGGCAAAATTATCTAAATTGTGAATCTAGGCCAAGCGAAAAAAAAATGTTTAGTTTTGAAAAATAACATGTTTCTCAAATTGATAATTATAAAACAAAGCCTTCAATGATAGAAAGAAACTGTTTAAACTGAACTGGGCTTAATATGGGCCTCTAAAGTAGAAATGGGCTTTCAAGATAAAATTGAACTGGGCTTAATATATTTTGTAGTGTGAATAGAATGTGTTCTATATTGTTCTGTCATTGTTAACCAAGCGGCCACAAATTTAGTGACAATAAAAATGGTTTAAAAAATATTCTAAGTTTTCAAGATTATTACCTAATATAATGAATTAGCCACGAAATCCAGTACTTAAAGATCCATATTGTGAACCACGTGGGTATAAAGATTAGAAAAAAATGTTTATATGATTTTCAAATTTCCTACTACTTATTCTAAAATTGAATTATATTTCAAAATATATATATTCGACAATTATTTAAACAAAGTTCAAACTTTTTAATTGGGAATTTGGGGGTATTAGAATATTCTTCATATCACAGATTAAAAAAACTTTAAGATATCTCTCGCCAACGTATTAGTAGATTCTTCAATTCATTGGTGGAAAAATCATGTACTACTACAATTTTCATTAACACAAAAAAGAAAGAGTGAAGAAAATACATAACACATGATTCTATTTGATACTCCCTCTGTTCTATAGTAGTGGAGGCATTTCTTTTCAGCACGAAGAAAAAGGTGTGTTAGGTGAAAAAGTTAAAGTAGGAAATGAAAAAGGTAGAGAGATGTAGAGAGAATAAAGTAAGAGAGAGTAAAGTGGGTGGGAAGAAATGTGTTGACTTTTACCAAAAAATGAAATGACTCAACTATTATGGAACGTACCAAAATGACAAAATGACTCTACTACTATGGAACGGAGTACTAGTTTATTACTCCTATTTTAATTTCTTCTTCAATTAACACAAACTTTTTTTTGATAGTTATAATTTTTATTTGATTTTGGACTCAATTCTTACGACCGACAAGCTCATCTTGACTTTTTGTAGTATTTGTCTATTGAATACTCCATCCGTTTCGCCATAGTTGAGGCGGAACTTTTGGGTACGGAGTTTTAGAAATGAATATTGGGTATGTTAAATAAATAGATAAAAAAGTAAGAAAGAGAAAAAGGTAGAGAGAATAAAGTATAAAGTGAATAAAGTAGAGAGAATAAAGTAAGAGAGAGTAAAGTAAGAAAGAGAAAAAAGTTACCAAATATGGAAATGACTCAACTATGAAGAAACTTTCCGAAATGGTAAAATGACTCAACTATGGCGAAACGGAGAGAGTATATGATTCGGCCACACATGTTTTTTTGTCGTATTTTGTAATTATTGAATAATAATTTCAATCTTCATTTAGTACTTTTTGTAATTATTGCAATTTCAATCGTCATTTAGTAATTTGAATGAGACCAAGACTTAACGTGATAGACTGTGCTTGTACCTTAATATTTTTATAAGTAAATAGTATTTGAAATGCTATAAAAAGTTTTCCAATTCCACGCGTTTTGTCATTTCTTAGTGTGAAAGTGAGAATTTGTAATGTGAATTAACAGATATGCATGTGTTGTATACAAAAAACATGACTTTAATTAATTTGGTGATCACTTTTTCCAATTGGGTTCTTGACTCCAATTGCATAAAGAGAGAAAAAAAAAGGACTATGAAAGTGATTTATGCAATTACGATTGGTTAGACACATCACGTATTCACGTGGTAATATATTTGGACTATTGAATTTTTATTAGTACAAACTTCATGCATGCGTGTACGTCCAATTCGCCATTAATTAAATTGATGAGAAATATCTTTGTATAATTACATATACAATGGGGTTGCGTTATATTGCTAACTCACCTTTAAATTGCTAACTACAACTAAATGATAGATTTTAGATCTTTAAATCAATGGTCATGATTATTCAATTTCGAATATAATACAGTGGATCAAAAATATAAATTAGGATATTTATGTCAATTAACAACAAAGTAGTTATAACTAACTTTTAAAAAATATCTCAAAACTTTAAATGCATATAATTATCCCAATTTAAAATATTTTTTCACTCAACATATATCAAATTAAAGATATTTTATAAGGATTCCAACAAGATCCTACATACATATGATTCAATGTCAAAATTTGAAGAAAAAATCTAGAATTTTCGTATTTTTTTCGAAGCAGTCTAATATCAATATATCTACCAATACATGTCATAAAGTATAAAATGTCAATTCAGAATTGTGGTGACATACTAAATGCATCATATTGATATTTTTCATGCACTATATTGACTGTTTGACCAAAACTCTAAATTTGTTAATTCTTCTTATCTTTTTAAATTTAAATTATAATAAAAAAAAATTACACATGACAATTTGTAGACCACTTAGATCTTTGAAAATCCAATGGTCTTAACTTAGTTGTAGTTAGCAATTAATGGATGAGTTAGCAATTGATCACACCCCTACTGTCACAACCACAACTTCCTATATAGGAGTGACCGCCTCTATACTCACTTTAAATAATATTTCAGAATCAAAGGGATAGTGTAAACATGATTTATAAGATGAATCTAGGATAATAGTCTCATAGACGAAGGTGAAATAGGTCAACAAAACATCAGAGTGCTTCATGGGATCATGAATTCTTATTACGAAAAAAGAAACCTTACTACAGCGGAATTGTCCAAGACAGGGTAGCATGTATGAGGACACACTACTCTGGGCTACCTAAAGACTTATTTAAAATTTTACTCCCAACACCGTCGTCTGCCCGTCCACGTTCAACCTGCACATTAGAAAAGAAACATGCAGGGCTGAGTATTTGATATACTCAGTGGGCACATTGCCAAAATCTAATTTTCATAAAGAGTTTTGTCAGCCCGTTGAGTGAACACGGGGTTTTAACTTGAAAGGCCCGTGTCACTAAAATCCTTTTCATTCCATAAAGTTGATTGCGCAATCACATAACATAGATACCATATCTGTAACATACGTGAACCGGGAATGTGGCCACATTCCACGACGGTCACTGGACCGGCCAACTTAAAAGCTAGCACACGATCCCCCATAGGTGTACACTAGTCCGAGTATGCTTTTCTTCCCTACTGGGACCCGAATTCGATTTCATTATTGGCATAGCCAAGCAGATAGGTAATCTATAAAACATAAAGTGGCATGACAAAACTTAAGTAGCAACATTTTCTCATCATCATAAAAAGGCAAGTTCATATTTTTAAAGAAATGCCCACCTCAAAAGCTTAAAGCTCCTTCCGTAATTTCCTTAACTTGGCCTTAGACGACGTTCGTAGACGCCCCTTTAGTAAAAGACATAATCTTTAATCAGACTTTGATAAATTAATTAAGCTTAAACGTGGATGCATCCTAAGTGTGTGATCATTTTATCCTTCCTCTAAATTCTCTAGAAAAGTTCTAGATTTCCTTGAGTATTAATTAAATCAGTAGATTTAATTAAGCTAGAAGAATTATTCACTTAATTAGAGGGTGTTACCTCCCATGCTATTTATTTAAGCACACTAAACTAAGCTCGAGGTCTATTCACCGTTAGCGCATCGTATTTTTCTTAAATTTCAATCATTAAAGCACTTATACTATATTCTGGAAAAAATTAGACTTATTCTCGTGGAATTAATTTACGGACTATAAATTATTAAATCCGTAACATAGAAAAGCCCATGATTTAAATATATTCCTTCTTAAATCTATTTAATGGCCCAAACAAAACAATTCACACTACTAAGCCATCTCAAAAAATAATATGAGGCCCAAAATCTTAAACTATAATCCATCAACACTTCTCTCTCTCTCTACTTCACTCTCTCGGTCGAAACCCTAAGCGGAAGAGGTGTGGCGGCGCCTCCCCGTCGCCCGCCGCTAGGAGCTCCGGTCGGCGCCTCCCTCGCGTCGCCGGAGGTCCCGATAGCCTCCCCGTCCACGAGCCCTCGGTCTCAAACCATTCTTAGAACAAAAATTCCCTAATCACAAACCCTAAATCGGTGGTGAAACCCGGCGGCTCGTGCCGGCAGCTCCGCCATCTCATCTCGACTGGCAAGCGCTCCCCGCCGCCTTCGCCAGGAACCGCCGCCGTGGTGGCGTCATCTTCCTTGCCTCTTCCCCCAGCTACTTCCGCCGCCTGCATCCAAGGCGCGGCGGAGCTCGATGCGCCGTCGTTTCGTGCTGCTGCTCGGCGCCGTCGGAGGAGGAGAGGAAATGCCGCCGCCCCTTCTCTGCACTGCTCTGCCGCCGCTACTGTGCATGCACAGGCGGCGGCTTTGCTCCGCTCCACGCCTCGCGCCGCCGGCCGACGGATGAGGTGATGAATTTAACTTCTCATCCTCGTTTTGTTTTTCTTAAAATTTTAGGTTCCAGATTTACAAGTTTTTTTTGAAAAAATTCCACCATGTAGGTTTGTACAGGCTGTGGCCTTAGTGAAGGTTTTGAGGTGTGGGTGTTATTGTCGACTCCAGGCTGCCGTAGAGCCCTCGCCGAAGGTCCGGCAGATTCGTGCTAACGAGATAAGTTCCCTCATTCCTCCTAGTTATTAGCGCAGTAGGATTCTGCCTTGGTTTTATTTACTGAGTTTGGCGATTTGTGAGGAAATGCCTTGCTATTTGGAAAAACTAGATGGTGGATTATGTTGTTAAGCTTGTTGTTTCTATGATTGAAGTTTCACTAGTCCGGAACTACTCTATGTATTCTGCTAGGAGAGTTGATCTCATGATTATGGGGCTTTCTACTTGTGTGAAGCTGAACTTAATGTGGTTATACTTGTGCTCCTAAGTTCTTATACTATGTGGTGATTGATCTAAACATGATGCAAGATGAGGTGTTGGGGTGTTGAGGTGTTTACCTCTTGATGTAGTGAAAGAAAGGAGGCTGCCCTTGCTGCTGCTTGAGATCAGCTCCTCAGGCACCAAGCTTTCTACTCTCTCTAAACTTTGCTGATTATTTTGAGGAGTGTGGGAGGGAGTTCGAATGTGGTGTGGGGAGGATTTTTATAGGCTGATTGTGTACTTGTAAGCCTTAATGAGGCTGTTGTATCACTTGTTGTTATGCTGCAGAATATCTCACCTTTAGTGATCTCTTTGTCTCTCCTTCATGGCTGCAAAACTTGTATTTTTTTATGGGTACCTAGTACTAGTTATTAAATGGGGTTGTTTGATTTGCAGAGAGGCAGGGGATGTTGTGCTAAGGCTGCATTATGAAGGGTGTGCAGGCTGGAATCCCCCCCCCCCCCCTTTTTGGCAAGTTCTTGGTCTTCAAGGATAAAGAAGGGTTTGTTTCATATCCCTCCCTAAGTGTTCTATTAATCATCCTTGTCCCATGTACATTAAAGCTTGTTTACATAATGTAGGTGAGAGGAAAACTTAGCTTCCACCCAACTGCACCTCGAGTAGCTCGGATTCACCGAATGGCCGACGGGCTGCCCGAAACGGGCCCTAACTTGGGCCTGGAGAAACAAGGCCGAGAAGTGCTCTACATTTTTATATACATTTTTCTTTCCATGTCTCTTTCTTTTTCTTTGGGGACTTGATCCATGTAACTTATCTTATTAATTGTTGTTCACTAACCAAAAGTCTTGTTCTATATTTTGAAGTGTTTGTTGGTTAGTTGGTCTTTTATTGTATAAGGAATGTTATTCGAAAATTCATGATATTCTACAATGTAAATTTCAAATTCTTAGTTCACTTGAATACTTAGCTTTTACTTGCAACTAAAAGTTTTTAAAAAAATTTCACAACAAAAGCTCGAGTTTCATTAACTCTTCATGAACGGGGAACTTCACATCCTTAGTTCGATATTAAAAAGGCGTGGAAAAAGAAAAGTAAGGGTGCGGGTATTACACCTACATACACTACCGTATATTTTTAATGATTATTAATTTAGTCCCTTTTCATTGATTTTGAACGCAATTCTTACGTTACGTTTTGTTTTTATCCATGCATATAATTATCACTATTTATTGTTTAGTCATCCTTCGCTTTACGATACACCTTTTTTTTTAATTGACTTCGAACCCAAATCTACGCTGTCTAATGATGCATTATTTCCAAAAATTAAAGTATCAATTTTATGTTTTCCTATTTAAACTGATGGAGTTGATACAATGGAGTATCCCACAAATAATTTCATTTCCATGCATCAGTAAAGAGATCATGATTTCTAAAAAAAAGAATAGCACTCAAATTTGTTGTTATTGTTCGTGTTTGTTTCAGGAGACTATACAAAAGTGGGATGCATAGAGAGTGAGAGAGAAGCTCTTCTAAGCTTCAAGAATGGCCTCATCGATAAGCATGGTATTCTCTTGTCGTGGCAAAGTGACGAATGCTGCAAATGGCATGGTGTTGAGTGCAGCAACACCACTGGCCATGTCATCACCATCAAATGTGATGGTTGTCAATTGCAAGGTGAGATTCGTTCTTCATTGCTCGAGTTGCATCATTTAAATCATTTGGACCTCAGTCGGAATTATTTTGGAGGCATTCCTATCCCGGAATTCATTGGTTCCATGAAACAATTACAACACTTGTCTCTTAAGTTTTCTAACTTTTCTGGGATTGTTCCTACTCAGTTAGGGAACCTTACCCAACTACGCTCACTTGATCTCTCACACAACTCTTTGAATTCCATGTTTCCTTCGATACTTGGTTCTATGTTCGAATCACTCGAAAAACTGGTCTTGTGTTATAATCAATTCAATGGAACGATGCCAGACCTGAGAGGATTTCCTTCATTGAGAAAACTAAATCTTAGGGGAAATAACTTTACAGGTTCCATTCCTCTATACATTAGTCAACTCTCCATGCTTCAAGTTCTAGATCTTTCTCATAATTCTTTGAATGGTTTAGTTCCTCTAAGCATTGGCCAACTCTCCAACCTTCAAGTTCTATACCTTTCTCGTAATTCTTTGAAAGGTTTAGTCTCTGAATCCCACTTCTCCAAGCTTGATATGCTAAAGTCACTAGATCTATCATTCAATTCATTGATCTTGGATATTTCCTTGAATTGGACTCCTCCTTTTCAGTTGGATAATATACATTTAGCCAGGTGCAATGTGGGCCCATATTTTCCAAAATGGCTCCAATCTCAGAGGAGTTTGGTGTACCTTAATCTAGATGGTGCAAATATAACAGATGAAGCCCCGGAGTGGTTGGGAAACATGTCTCCTCTACTAGAGGAATTATCTCTCTCCTACAATCAAATAAGTGGTACGGTTCCGAATCTCTCATCCACCTCCATTTGGTATATGGATCTTAGTTACAATCAATTCTCAGGCCCTATACCATTATTTCCTACCGATGCTTACTTTATTCAGTTGCGAAGAAATATGTTTTCTTCTTCAATTTCATCTATTTGCAAAACTCCCCGCTGTTATCTTGAATACTTTGACCTATCAAATAACCAGTTTCCAGGAGAGGTTCCCAATTGCTGGGACAAAATGCCGCACTTGCGATACCTCAATCTAGCTAACAACAGTTTCTCAGGTGTAATTCCCGACTCTCTTGGCGCTCTACGTAACCTCAGTGTACTTCAAATGCATGGTAATAATTTTTCTGGTCCATTGCCTTACAATTTGAGACATTGCGAAAAATTGAAATTTATTGATGTTGAAGGAAACAAGTTAACGGGAGAGATCCCCCGTTGGATTGGCCAGCTGTATGAAATGGAATTACTGAACCTTCGTGGAAATAAGTTGAATGGCACGATTCCTATTGAGATATGCAATCTCACTAATATTCATGTTCTAGATTTGTCGATAAATAGCCTGTTTTCGATAATACCAGATTGCTTCAACAATTTCACTGTCTTGGCCAGTAATATCGCGTATGAAAATTTAATTACTTTTGGAACACCGCACGGCAACTATGAAAAGTGGGAGTTTGAATATTCAACATTTCAATGGAAAGGTACGGAATCAGAATACAGGAGAAATCTTGGGCTTCTCAAACTTATTGATTTTTCGAGCAATAGATTGATAGGGAACATTCCCATATCATTTTCCAATATGAGGTATTTAAATTCCTTGAATCTATCAAGAAATAGTTTAACAGGATATATAATTCCAGATATTAGTAAAATGGAGATACTAGATTCTCTTGATCTATCTCATAACCAACTCTCGGGAAAGATACCTTTAAGTTTGGCAAAAATATATACTCTTGGTGTTCTTGATTTGTCGAGCAACAATTTATCTGGAAAAATTCCAATGGGTACTCAACTTCAGAGCTTCAATGCATCGTCATATGCTGGGAATGATGTACTATGCGGCGACCCTCTACCAATGTGCCCCGAAGATAGCTTGAGGCCATCCACCACTAATATGAGGGAAAACATGAATGAGAACTACGGAAGCATCTTCTCATTTATGCAAGAAGTTGCCATATCAATGGCTTTTGGTTTTATCTTTGGATTTTGGGGAGTTGTTGGCTCATTCATACTGAAGAACTCATGGCGAATTGCATTCTTCAATTTGTTGGATGCCGTTGGAGATTGGTTCTGTATTAGGATTGCCGTGTTTGTATCCAAATCGAGACGAAGCTGAATTGCATGCAGGTAATCTCAACTAGATTTCTTTTGCTTTATAAATAGAATGTTTGGTTAACTTTTTCAAATAACATAGTAAAAGTTATTTGAACTTTTACATATAAAATATTACAATCATGATTTGATATTTGGATTCATAACATCCACATTTTTTCAGCGGTGATAGTTGACGCTACAAGCAATATCGGCGTTCAATCATGCTGATCAAACCTCATGACCAGTGATCTTTCGAAGTTAATGTAATTTTGTTGTTTTTTCCTATCAGTTTGTTTTTTTTTAAATGTGTCAATGTGCTTTCACCTTGCTTCTGTTTTTTTTAATTGTATTTGTAAACTATATTTTGGCGTGTAATTTGTTTTCGTCTATAAATGAATGTTTTGTGTTTTTTCAGTTACTTTGTTTGCATATGAGGAAATTGCTCTACATATGCACTATATTCTAACGTAAATAGTACTCCATCTGTCTCTCATAGTAATAGACATCACAGTTGGATAATGACACAAGATTTTAAAAAATGTTGTTTTGTGCATTAAGTGGAGAGATAAAAATAGTATTTACATTGATGTGAGAGAGAACTTTTTCTAAAAATGTGACATCTTTTGTAGGATAATGATACATGATTTTAGAAAATATTGTTTTGTACATTAAGTGGAGTGATAAAAATAGTATTTATATTGATTTGAGAGAGAACCTTTTTTAAAAATGGGATATCGATCTTTTTTAAGGATAAACTTAAAAGAAAAGTGAGACTTCTTTTATGGTATGGGATGGAGCATAATTATAGTGCTAAATCTAGGTCTAATATAGAGTTTCTAATATTTTCTACATAAATAAGTAAACAACATTTCGAAATATGCATGTCAATCAATTGTGTTGTAAAATTACGAAATTTTATTTTTTTATCAATTGTCTTGTCCGTGAATGAAAGGACACAAGATCATTTTATACATATGTGAAATAATTGCATAAAAAACATCATAATTAATATTAATTTTCAAATATTGTGAGATCGATCAAAAATTGACAACTACTTGATCAAAATGACTTCAAAATAAAGTTGCTAACTCTTTTCGTAAGTAGTTACTAACTCTTTTTATTCTTACCCACGGTAAAGATTCCAGTCACTCCAGCCGTCCCGGAATAGGAGTCTTATTTAGTTATGACACGAATTTTAAGCAATATAAAGAAAGTGGATTGAATAATTTAGTGGAATATTAGTCTTACTTATATATTAATTTTATAACAAAATGTAAGTGGAATAAGTTGGTGGAATGTAGAACCTACGTACCATTTATGATAAGAGTGAAATATGACTCTTATTGTGTGACGGACCAAAATGGCAAAACTAGACTCTTATTGTGGAACTGAGGGAGTATAACTTGTTTCATGCGAAAATTGTCAAGCAAATATGATTGGAAGAATTATACTATGAATTAAAGCAGCAAACAAAATCATATTATTACAACTATAATAACAAACTTATGTCGCAACCGTCTCCAGCAACCAAATATGACTTTTATTAGTCTCACTTATGTCGAAACCGTGTCCGTTAAATTGTATTCCCTTTATCCTGAAGTATTTATTTATGCTGCGTTATTTTGTGTGTTCAGTAAAAAGAGAACAAATTACAAGTGTCATTTTAACGGGGACATCCTAAAAAAAAATGAGCCATGGGACAGAAGAGCATATTATAGTACTCCCTCCGTCCCACAAAGATTGTCTCACTTTGACCCGGCACGGTTTTAAGAAATATAATGAAAAGTGAGTTGAAAAAGTTGGTGGGATGTGGGTCCTACTTTTAAAGTATTAGTTTTATAATAAAATGTGAGGAAGAATGAGTTAGTGGAATGTAGGGTCCACTACCAAAAATGGTAAAAGTAAAATGGGACAAACTTTGTGGGACGGACGGAAATGGAAAAATGGGACAATCTTTGTGGGACGGAGGGAGTATTATTCTTTCTTATTTTTAAATACTTACAATGTAATTACTAGTCTCATAATTTTATTTTTCACATTCTAGCTCGATCTTTTATTATAGAGTCATTTATATATACTCCATGTGTCCACAAAAAATAGAGCACAATTACCATTTTTGGTCGTCCACAAAAAATAGAGCATACTCAGTTATGGAAAGTTTTCAACAAATAATAACCCTACACATCATTCCACTAACATTACTTCTCTCTTACTTTTTCTCTTTCTCTTTTACTTTACCAATTTTACATTAAAACTCATGTTATACACAAATTATTCTATTTTTTTGGACAAAGGGAGTATATAGAAACCATGTAGATGGATGATGCCATATATTGATATATACTCCTCACGAGTTTATGCTTGGATCATTTTACCTCGTTAGGGATCAGACCATTCCAGATTCACTAATTACCAAGACCTCTTTGTTCTTATACAAGAGAGCTCAGCCAAACTCTCACCCATGCGGCTGATATACACTATTACAAGAGTGTAAGTGTACAAGAGATACAAGAATTAGAACCCTAACTATTACAGATCTCTCAACCGAAACCCTAGCTGGTTCATCTTCTTAGCTAGTATCCTGCACACTCAAGAAAACATGTTAGAAACTTCACACAAGATCCTTTCGGATCAAAAACAAGAAACTAACACAAAGAGAGGAACCAAACAGAACAGATAAAAAATATGGCTCAGAACCCGCCACATAGCCCAGATCTATTCTACTAGAAACCGAATCCAAGGGAGCAACGATGAATCAACTGGAGTCTACCCTCACACCGTCGATACCTTCACCACACCGCTCCTTCACACCGGATTAGGTCACTGGAACCACCTCAGAGCAGAAACCCTAGTTCTCACACAACAAGCAACCGAAGCAGTTGCCTTCCCACAACACAACACTTGAATATTCACACAAGAATGGTCAAGATCCGAAGGAATCAACCGGAGAAGCAATCGGAGATTGTAGAGAGAAGTCAGAGAGTAGTGAGAGAAGAGTGAATAGAGCAGAAAACCAATCGGCTCACACATCACATAAACACACACCTCACAAACCTGAAGGGGGATTGGCAGCGGGAGCGCATGCATAAATCAATTACATAATAATCAGATCTATTTAGCGGATTATTTAGACAAATTCTATTCGCGTAATTATCTCACGTATCATGCTGATAACTCAAATAATAACATGCTTTAAATTAATAGAAACCTAAAACATGCTTTTCTACGGTTCAGCCATTATACCTTGATGATTCTCTAAAGAATCGAAGATGGCTCGCGACTTCTCCACGTGAAGACTTTTAGTACAAAACCACAAATCTTCTGTCTGGTTCCCGGACTGTAAACTGATATCAGGGTGGGCTGATCTCACCAGATTACTAGGAATTAAATAAAGAAGACATGAGAAATCCTTTTGCGAATTGGTGAAGAATTCGAAAATCTCCTCAGCTGGTGAGGGGAGTAAATTTCAAAAATTTAGAGAGAAAATAATGTGTTATTTCTGTCTTCTTTATTCTCCTATTTATAATAAGTCACATGTTGGGCCCAGACAAGGATCTATGGAAGGCTTTGGATATGGGCTCCTCCAATTAGCTTTTTACTAATTAAATTAAACCCAATTTAATATAAACTTAAAATTGAAATATTACGAGCAGCCACTACAGAAGTAATACTGCACTCCCCATCCAAATCCGAAATTACAAGTACTTCGGGTTTCTAAAAATTAATATTTATTTCCCGCGCTTAAGATAGAAACATCCATTAATTAATTATTGTCTGCTATGTACTTAATTAATTAATATCTTATTTATTCCAAGAGAGGACTCAGCAAGAAAATCTTATTTATTATTCATAGAGTAATTAAACTCCAACTAGCTAGGTTCCGAATAATAAAACCTTATTTCAAGCTTCTCTTGAGGATGTTATCAAACGAGACTCACCTCGCGCACGATTCAATATAATAGCAATCCTAGCACCGCTAGATATTAATCACCACTACCCAATATACCAGGCTTATTGGGTTGCGAAAAACCCGCACCATTTGGTAAGTCAAAGTAGTGCATAATCAATACCGTATGCTCAATGCTAACGTACATTGATTAATAAATAATATACGAGACCTCGTCTTTCAGTAGATAGCATAAAGACTGTCTCGCTGTTAGATCCATTCAGTGCTATACCACACCAACGTCATCTTATTTCAGTAAGGCTTAGAAATAATCGGACTGACATTGCAACCTTTCACAATAGGTAGTCTAAGCCTATCTAGGTTGTGAAATTATTCTTTTTCTTTGTTTAGAACTGACCGTGTTACCTTAAAGTGAACGACGCCCACAACCGGTCTAATAAAACAAAGACTTAGACTTTGTTAAGTTACTTATACATTTAAACATGTTAATAAACATACATTAAATGTAAAACATAACAACATTATAACAAAAATAATCTGTTTATTCCTTTGGAAAATAAAATAAGAGTTTCAACAGTATTCAATCACTCGAAAGGTAATTTCTAGTATACAAACTCTAACAAAACCCTCCATCCAACGGCCAGGAGACTTAATCCGGGTGAAGGAGACACGTGGCAGAGATCCAGCGACCCTTCTTAAGTGATTGGGCTTCTGGGCTAAGTCCAGCAAGGATAACAGCCCAGACACACATAAATCAAGCCCAAAGAATAATAGGCCACATTAATTCAACAGAAACTCCTCAGGGAAGACTTTCCAACTTCAATTATTATTATACTCCCTCCGTCCCAAGGAAGATGACCCCTTCCTTGGGCGGCACGGGATTTTATGCAGTTATATTTTGTGTGTTATGAGGAGAGAGTAAAGTAAGAGACAGTGAATAAAGTAGAGATAAATGTGTTTCCATTTTAAGTAATGGGTCATCTTGGTTGGGACAAACTAAAAAGGAAAGTGGGTCATCTTCAATGGGACGGAGGGAGTAATTCTTTTTATCATTGTGTAATTATTATATAATGCATTAAATGAGTTTAAATTTAAGTTATAGACATGAGGAATTTCAAATTTAAGTTATAGACATGACTTTGAGGTCCTCCAAGACTTACTAGAAAATAAATTATATTTCAAAATATTTATGATTATCTAGAAGAAAAAATATATAGACTTGATTATAAAGAGTGATTTTAACTCGTTTATTAATATATTATATAGATTAATCAAAACAAAAAAAAACACACACTATTACATTTCGTGATGTAAGTAGCATTAACATATTCTTTCATGAAGGAGAACACAAGTTTTTGACTTTCTTATTTTTTTATATAATTATTTACCTATTTTTCTACCTACTTTTGCTTGAAAAGGTTAGAAAATGCAAATGAAATAACTTCATAGGGCGAGAGAGGAAAGGGGTGTTGGATGCATGGAGATGTAGGTTGACATTCCTCGTGGAGGATTATTCAACTATTATTATTATTATTATTATTATTATTATTATTATTATTATTATTATTATTATTATTATTATTATTATTATTATTATTATTATTATTATTATTATTATCATCATCATCATCATCATCATAGATCTTTTATTTTTTATTACAATATTATAATGCATTAAATTAGTTGAAATGTTACATAAGGAAATTCCAACCAGTTGGCCGAGGTCTTATTCATGAATCTTTTCAAAATAAATTACAGACTTGACTTTGATAGCATCCCAATAATCTTACAAAATTAATTAAGGCCGTTGGAGTTGATAGAATGGAGTATGGTTTAATTCACTAAAAGAATTTACTTCCATTCCATACATGAGTAAAGAGAATATGATTTCCGATCAAACAATAGTAATCAAATTTCTTCTGCTTCTTCTTTTGTGTGTGTTTGTTTTAGGAGATGCAGAAGTGAGATGCATAGAGAGTGAGAGAGAAGCTCTTCTAAGCTTCAAGAGTGGCCTCATCGATGAGCATGGTATGCTCTCGTCGTGGCGAGGTGAAGGATGCTGCAAATGGTATGGTGTGGAGTGCAGCAACACTACTGCCCATATCATCGCCCTCCGACTTCATTCAAATTTTCCTGCAATTTTGGGGGGGTAAGATTGCCTCTTCATTGCTTGAGTTGCATCATTTAAATCATCTTGACCTCAATTGGAATGATTTTGGAGGCATTCCAATCCCATAATTCATTGGTTCTATGACACAATTACAACACTTGCATCTTGGGAATTGTCACTTTTCTCAGATTGTTCCTTCACAGTTAGGGAACCTTTCCAACCTACGGTCACTTGACCTCAGTTGGAATGATTTTGGAGGCATTCCAATTCCAAAATTCATGGAACACAATTACAACACTTATTTCTTCAAAACTCTAAGTTTTCTGGGACCATTCCTCCTCAGTTAGGAAACCTTACCGACATGCACTCACTTGACCTCAGTTGGAATGATTTTGGAGGCATTCTAATTCCAAAATTCATTGGTTCCATGAAACAATTAGAACACTTATTTCTTCGAAACTCTAATTTTTCTTGGAGTATTCCTCCTCAGTTAGGAAACCTTACGGACCTACTCTCACTTTACCTCAATTGGAATCATTTTGGAGGCATTCCAATCCCAAAATTCATTGGTTCTATGAAACAATTACAACACTTAGATCTTAGTTGGTCTAACTTTTATGGGAGCACCTTCTCAGTTAGGAAACCTTACCGAGGTACGCTCACTTGACCTCAGTTGGAATGATTTTGGAGGCATTCGAATCCCTGAATTTATTGGTTCCATTGAAAAATTACAACACTTGTTTCTTGACAATTCTAACTTTCGTGGGATTATTCCTCTTCAGTTCGTGAACCTTACCAATCTACAGTCGCTTGACCTTAAAGGAATGGTTTTGAGACCGTCCCTCACCAGTTATGGAACATTACCAAACTACACTTACTTGATCTCTCATATATAGCTCTTTGTGTTCTGGATCTCTTTCTCTACATGGTTTTGTATTAGAATCACTCAAAATATTGGACTTGTCCAGTAATCACCTCAGCGGATCAATGCCAAACCTGAGAGTATTTCCTACATTGACAGAATTGAACCTTTCGAACAATAACTTTACAGGTTCCCTACCTGTCAGTATTGGTCAACTTTCCGAGCTTCAAGGTCTAGATCTTTCTAATAATTATTTGGAAGGTTTAGTCAGCGAGTCCCACTTCTCTAAGCTTCATAAGTTAAGGATACTAGATCTATCTTTCAATTCATTGATCTTGAATATTACCTCTAATTGGAGTCCTCCTTTTCAGTTGGATAGATTATATTTAGTCAGGTGTAATGTGGGCCCATATTTTCCAAAATGGCTCCAAACTCAGAGGAATTTGGCAATACTTTATCTCATTAGTGCCAATATACGAGATGATGTCCCCAAGTGGTTAGGAAGTATGTCTTCTCTATTGTACTTATTTCTCCCCTACAATCAAATAAGGGGTACACTTCCGGATCTCTCAACGATATCCATCCAGAATATGGATCTTAGTTACAATCAATTCACAGGTCATTTACCATTACTTCCTCCCACTGCTACCATAATAAACTTGGGTGGAAATATGTTATCAGCTTCAATTTCATCTATCTGCAAAACTCGCCATCAAGTTCTTCAAATATTTGACCTTTCAAATAATCAGTTGGAAGGAATGGTTCCCAACTGCTGGCAGAAAATGCCCAGCTTGTTGTACCTCAATCTGGCTAACAACAATTTTTCGGGTGAAACTCCTCGCTCTCTTGGCTCTTTGCATAGCCTCTATGTACTACAATTGCATGGTAATAATTTATTTGGCGAGATGCCATACAATTTGAGACTTTGCCGCGACTTGAGATTGATTGATTTTGGAGGTAACAAGTTAACAGGAGAGATCCCCACTTGGATTGGTCAGATGTATAACATGATAATTCTAAACCTTCGTGGAAATAAATTGCATGGCAGTATTCCTCCCCAAATCTGCAATCTTACCGATATTCAAGTTTTGGATTTATCGGTAAACAACTTATCTTCGATAATACCTTATTGCTTCAACAATTTCACTCTCTTGGCACTTAAGGATTACTCGTATGTTGAGCCGTTTCTTTTACTATAGAATTGGGTGGTTTTGTACATCATGAGTATGAATTTTCACTATTTCCAATATGCTAGATTCTCTTGATCTATCTCATAACCGACTCTCGGTCAATATTCCTGCAAGTTTGGCGGAAATACACACTCTTGGCGTTCTTGATATGTCGAACAACAAATTGTCTGGAAAAATTCCGACGGGTACTCAACTTCAGAACTTCAATGCATCATCTTATGCCGGGAATGATGGACTCTGTGGCAACCCTCTACCGATGTGCGTTGAAGATAGCATGAGGCCATCCACCACTAATCCGGTGGATAACATGAATGAGAAAGATAGCAACAACTTCTCATTTATGCAAGAAGTTGGCATATCAATGGGCTTTGGTTTTATCTTTGGATTTTGGGGAGTTATTGGCTCATTCGTATTGAAGAAATCATGGAGAATAGCATTCTTCAACTTATTCGATGCTGCTGGAGATTGGTTTTACGTCAGGATTGCTGTGTTTGTATCCAAATGGAGGCGAAGCTGAAACATGCAGGTAATATCAACTTCATTTTTTGCTCATAAATACAGTTTTCAGGTAATTTTCCTAAAAAAACATAAAATTTACTCTTCACGTTACTATTTTAACATATTATACTATCAAGATTTTATTTTCATATTCGTAATATCCTCATTATTTTCAGAGGTGAAACTAGGCGCTTTAACGTTCAATCACAACATTCGTAGTATCCTCATTATTGAAGAATTTCTATTATCAATTAGTAGTAGTACTGAAGATAATTTCCGGGAAAAAAAACTATATTGTTTTAGGCTAATTGTCACAAATATTCTAACTACATTTCATGTGTTAATTACAGTTTTAGGTTAATTGACACAAATATTACAATATTTACTTGAATATGTTGTATGCACATTACTTTTAAAATATTGCAATCAAGATACCAGTTTGGTATTATAACATTTCCAATTTTTTCAGCAATGAAAATATGGCAATCTTTATAAGTTACTGTAATTTTGCTTTTTTTTTTGTTCTTTTTTTTTTTTGAATTGTGTCAAATTTCAATGTACTTTCACTTTTCTAGTCTTTTTACCTTTATTTGTTTTTTGTATTTTCTCATTGAAGAAATCCCTATTTCCTGTCTGGAATTGATAAGAGCACTCCCAATGGGTTCCCTAAAAACTCCCTTATTTCTCCCTAAATCCTGCCACATCAGCGCCACATCAGCACCAAAATTTATCCCCAGTTTTTAGCCAACTTTTAGCCAACTGCTCCAATGGTTTCTCCCTTATTTCTCCCTAATTCAACATTTCATTTTTACATCATCATTATTAATATTATTTAATTTTCCCTACAAATGTGTTTAATAAATAGATTTATAAATGAACAATTCGTCGTTGTATTAATCATTGGAAAATATAATACAACTAGAAAAAAAAACTACAAATAAAAAACCATAAAAAACAAGGATTTAAAAAACTAAGAGGGCGGTGCGTCCGGCGGGAGGCCCATCATGATCTTCATATTTTGGATGGTCGACCAGAGGGACTGCTTCTCTTCTGGGGTTCCGCCGCCGGTGAAGTACAGCGTGTACATCTGCGCCAGAGTGGCGGCATTGGAAGAGAACGTGGCTTGTTGTAAGAACGGGGATTCCGACTGGGCATCTGACGATGTGTCCTTCCCCTTCCGCCTCCCCTTCGCCTTCTTCACTCCCACAGGGCGCTCGTGCGGACCATCCTCAGACAAGTCGATGGGGATCGCGCTGCCCTCACTCTCCGCACCGCTAAGTCGCGAGCGCACCGATTTCCCGTGCAGCGCGATGTGCATCCCCGTCCAGAATTTGGGGAGATCCTTCAGCGTCTCATAGATGTTCCAATACTTGAAGCCCTTCGTCAAGTACTGGGCACTATACCTCTGCATGGCCTCATCTCGGACCATGTGCTCGTTCTGGCCACTCGTCATGTTCGTCATCAAGTTAGAGTATATACCGTTGAAGTGGCCGCAGTCCCTCATGAGGCGCTCCCAATGCCGGCGGATCGCCTCGCTGCCATGGTCCTTCATCGAGGCAGTCTTGTGGGTCTGGTACTTCTCCGCAACCCGCTCCCAGAAAATGATCTCAGTCTGGTTGCTGCGCTCCGAGTCTTGCGTCGTGTCCGCCCAGCAGTTGGCTATAAGCTCGGACTCTGCCAAAGTGTAAGTAGTCCTTACCCGCTTCGGCTTCCCATCGGAACCCGTATCAGTCGCAGCCGTCGACTCCGGCGCCGGCGCCTTCCCCTTCCTGCTCCTGGAAGGCGGGTCGGCGGGCGTTTCTTCCACCTCGTCCGTGCTGAGTGCCGAATCCGTTGTGTACGTCGCTGCCTGAGATCCTTCGTCGTCTGGGGTGGATCCAGGGGTGTCGAACAACGATGTGAGTATCTGGGGGCGATACGCATCTTCGGGTTGGGAGGGCATGCTGAGGGCAGACTGGAAGTACGGAGAAAGTCTGCGCACCGAAGGAGTTTGCAATGGGGGCGGACCCGCATATGGATATTGGCCGGGAGGAGAACCCATCGACAACAACGAGTTCATACACTGCTGATTTGCTTCATCACTGGGAAATTGCGTACTCGGCTCTTTGTCCTTACCTTTTTTGGAATTTTTCCTACTTGAACACATAATTTTGAAGATTGAAGATTGAGATTAATGAGATTGAAAAATTGAGAGAGAGAATGAAGATTGTGTGTGATGAATGGAGGAGGAGGAATTATATATAGTGGAGGAGAGGAGAGAGCCGTTGGAGGAAAAAAAAAAAAAATCGCCGAAAATCGCCGAATCGCGCCCACAGTGGGCGGCGATGCGTCGGCGATAATCCGGCGATAATAAGGGATCCGGCGTTAATTCGGTAGAATTAACGCCGGATTATCGCCGAATTCACCCCATTGGCGGCGATTTCTCGGCTAAATCCGGCGATAAAACGCTGGATTTAACGCCGACGGCCATTGGGAGTGCTCTAAAGATATAAGTGGACACTTTTATGTTACTTTATCTCATGCGAACTCTGGCATGGGCTATAACATATCAGCCCAACAACTCTCACTTTATTGGGCTGTGATAACTCCATCTTCGTATACTTGTCTAAAGTGTATATGTCATTTAGAAAATTAAAATTTACTAGTATTAAATTAAATGGGACGGAAATAAAGTAGAGATATAAAAAAGAAGAAAAAGCAAAATAAAGTAATACTTCTACTTTTTTCTAAAAATGAAAATTTATCACTTACGATGAGATATCCAATATCAGTCTTTGCAATAAGACGACAGAAGTACTATGTTATATTTTTCATTCTAATTTTTAAATATATACTACCTTCGTCCTTGAAAGTTTGTCACAGTTTAGCGTTTCGGTTCGTCTCTGAAAGTTTGTCATATTTCACTTTTTACCATTTTTGGTACTGGACCTCATATTCCACTAACTCATTCATACTCACATTTTATTATAAAAATAATAATTTAAAAGTAGGATCTACATCACACCAACTTTTTAAACTCATTTTCCATTACATTTCTTAAAACCTGTACCGGGTCAAGTGTGACAATATTGGGGGGACATTTGTAATCCACCTATCTCATTAATTCATTTTCAATATTATAGCTGGATCTTTTAGGGGTATCGTATGAACATAAAACGTGTAGATGGATGACTAAGTGATGAGGTAAGAAAGACACTACCTCAAGTCTAACGAGCCTTGACATTGAAAACCCAGATTCTTGTTCCTCCTTGCACGTGTTACCTTACCTTTTCACTTATATATTCCATATATCAACATCAGTACAAAATACTTTTAACATAAAACGTATTCACTTTTTAGTTTCTGTTAACCGTTTGCATACATAGCTTATTAAAATATTATCCCTGCTCAAAATCCCAAGCCAACATTTTGTAACCAAATTATAGCTATAACATTAGAAACTTGAGTTCTAAGACCAAATTAAATAACATAGCATATAGATTCACCATTTTTCTCCAACTTTGACTTAATCTTATAATAGATATTCTCAAACACACACATCTTAATTATCGTGAACATATTCACTCAAAAATATGTAAAACTCCTCCCAATTCTATGTTGTGTATGGGCTGTCCCAAACCTCATCATGCCAAGAATATTCATTTCCCTTCATTAAGGTGTAACTCGTACTTACAGTATAAATTCTAAGATCAATCCAAGTAGCATAACAATTTCCCCAAACTAAAAAGAAGAATCCTAAGCTTTCCCTTCATTTACACATCAAGATGAACTTCCATTCTATTTCATCTCTCTACTATTTCTAGGCAGAAATTAGCTATAAAAAAAGCTTAGTGTTTCACCTGATTTGGTTTAAAATTCAAATTGGGGAAAACTTAATTATGAACCCTAGTTTTAAATTGAAGGAGAATTAGGTAATTAGGAGACGTAACGGACATGCTTACACAAAGTGGAGACAAGTCTAACCTACAGCTGCCAGAAATCAGCGACGGCGGCGCTGGAACCTGCCGGACAGCAGCGACACAGAGAGGGGAGACTTGCCTGTGTTTTTTTTAGCAGCGGAGAGGAGTTGAGACAGTGAGAGAGTCGTGAAGTCTGTTGTGGCGGAACCGGAGGAAGGCCACAGCATGTAGCTGCGTGTCTGTGTGAAATGAAAGTGTAGAAGGTGTGGTGAAGATCAATACCGTAAGTTCTAGAGGGTAGGCTTTTTATCCCATTTTCCATCTCAAATGTTCTTTTTCTCTTAATCTATTCCATTCTTATTTCCTTTTCAAAATACATTAATTTCTATTATTCAAAACCCCACAACTTAGATTTTGTATTCTAATATTAATATAAACATATTTCTAATCTTTTCTTTTTCTACTAATCCAACACAAATTTTCACCTCACCGGGACTTCTAATTCAATTTAAGTATAGACTACTATTGCATTTTAAATAATTTCAAAATAAAGAAGTTTTGGGTCGTTACACATCCGGTGAAACCTCCAATGGAAGGGGAACTAATTCAATGGAGTTTGACAAGTTTGGAGGGATTTTGGTTCGGATGGAAGAGAGGGTGGCTTCAGTGGAGCACAAGTAAATGAAGAAGCCTTTTGTGGTGAGTTTTTTGGTTTTTAGCAAGCTCTAAGTAGGGTGTGATGTGGCCATACCCTAACCATGGGAACATCAAAATTCGAGGGCTTTGGTTTTTGGTGTAAGAATTCATTCTCTTCTTTCTCTAAATTCTCAAAATTAGGGTTTGGTTGTAGAAGATGATTCAAAGCCTAAGTCTGTCCATGTATTTATGCTTTTCATGCAAGGTGCTCAAAATGGAAATGAGGGGTTTTATATACATACTAGAATCTCACCAAAGATTACGATGTTTCTTATATTCGTTAAGTTTGTTTAGGGTTTTATTACAAAATAAAAGATAAAAAATCTTCGCAAAGAGGAGTGGGATTTTTATTTCCTCTCGTGACAAAGGATATTCCATGTTATTACATGGAATCTACTCACAACTAACTTCATTTCTATTATGAAAAATGTGTTTGATAATTAAAATGCTGAACAAATGAATTTCAATGAATTGAGTTATGGAAATGCAATATATAAATTAGGTTGGGAGGTTTGTGATATGGCGGGATCAGCACTAAATTTAGTTGAAAATTTAGTTGGGCGTTGAAAATCTTTGGACTTGTGCGATCGTTATTTTTCTATTTTCTTCTATTTTTATTTGTGAAAGATATAACTTTTTTATTGACAAAGATTTTATTTACCTATTGTATCAACCTACCAATTTATCTATTTTTATCATGGAAGGGTGCGTATTAATTTTTGATGATGGTTGGTGTGTAGTAATTTAATGGTGTATGGATTTCATATTAAGTCTTTCCTTATCAATGTACTAATATTAAAAAAAAAATTAAAAAAAAAAAAAAAAAAAAAAAAAAAAACTCATATAAGTCTCGCACTCTCGCCAAAATGTAAATTTTTTTACTACTATTAGTTAGGACCAAAATCAAAATATAACTAAAATCTAAAGTTTCAAACATAGTTCAAGCCCAAAAGTGACTTGAACTAGAACATGAAATAGCCTAACAAATATTACGAGCAAAAACACCAACAAAACCTTACTATACTAAAAACTCAAACATAGAAGTATATTAGTTGATCAAACTCTTGCTGCAAATACACCAACAAAACCTTACTTTTCTAGTTGAGTCCTTGATACACAAATGACAAATTTAACCCAAGAAATTCTTGAAAAGTTTCATAAAATTTATTAATCCAACAATCGTCATAAATGAAACAGAAATAATGAAATTGGAATCATTCCGATTATAATAAGAATTTTATTTCAGCAATTAAAACTCCAGAAATATAATTTTAATTTTCTTTGTTTAAGCATTTTAGGTCACAAATCCTATAGCGGCGCAAATCCTCCTTCCACCACCAAAAGGGATATATTGGAACGCATTTGCCTTGAAATCTATCGGTTTTTCAAGAAATCTTTCCGGTTCAAACCTCTCTGGATCCTCCCTATGCTTGGGGTCCCATCCGATTGCCCAAGCATTCGTATTTTTGCTTATACAAGGAATAATATCAATCTATTCTCAACGTAACAAATCTATTCAAAGAATATAGTACTAATGTGATTATTCTTAGAATATTTTTATTTGCTAATACTCCTCCTTAAGTTGAATAATGGGGTCCTCAAAACTCGTGATTGATTCTTAGAATATTTTTCATTTTCTAATAATATTATTTAGAATTACATTTATTATTTATTTTCATAAAATGTATGATTTGTGTTGTTGGACAAATTTACTTAGGTGGAAATCTGATTTTGGTGTGCTCTTTTCTAGTTTTCTTTACCCTCAAAAGAATCGGAACCTTGTCATTATTACCACATATTGATTTAGTCTTTGAATTATAATATTGAATATTTAATTATTTTTGTATGATTTAAATCTATCAATAATAGGAAGTGCGACTGTTATCAAATACGTATGTCATTGCTAAGAAATTCGTGGCTTTAGACTACTTTAATTATTTTAATTAACTGTTAAATTTGTGATAATGTGAACACGAATATCTTGCTGCTCTATTTATTTTTATTTAAGGTGTATTGACAAGAATTAAAAAGATAAAAGATCTTCTAAATAATTTACCACTAAATTATTACTAATATCCCACATCTACTATTTCCGTATAGTTGTATTTTAATTAGGTTAGAATATTTTCTATTTTCGTATAGTGCCCTCCTTCAATATGTATTTAAATTTAGTTAGAATATAGAATATAATTTAAAATAAACCAATATGTAAATATTGATTAGATTGTGACTCTTATATTGTGGTAAGATACGTAATAATCATACAATAAGATGCTGTATGCGGTGGAATATAGGAGTATTATGAAACCTATACGTTCCCTTAACATGGAAATTCTTATTTTATTTATTTTAATTTCAATACATTCCATTACCATATGATATTTTTCTTATAGGATTTCGTGTCAATTTGTTTCCTTTAAACTTATATTTTACAAATTAAGAATTCCAATACGTATTTTACTTATTTTTATGGCATGATTTCGTTTTGATATATTCATATTACCCTAAATTATACAAACCTTCAATTATAAATACCCCATGCAATGAATTGTGAAACACATTCAGTAAAATTAATACTTTTAGTTTACAAAACCCTAGGCAAATTAAAAATTCAGGGCATAGTGTCAGTAATTTTGGTTTTGCAATTGATATTGACTGCTAATTCTGTAAGAGTTTTCAACATAGAGAATTATGGAGCAACGCCAGGTCAAGACATTAGCAAGGTAATTGTGATAGTCTTAATTTGTAAAATAAAATGATGTCCAACTTCATGCATGTTCAACTTCATGCATGTTCAGTTCAATTGGTCATTAAATTGATGAGAAATATCTTCGTGTAGTTAATACTGTGTAATCTATAGTTTTTTTGAAGAATTATACTGATTTCGAACCCAATTCTTACGATACTCTCCACAGTCAAATTAATAGGATGGTCATTATAATCATATAGTTATAACCACTGGCGGACACACATTATGGCGGGGGAGGGCTTAAGCCCTTCCCCAATTTTTTTTTTTTTACTTTTTTAGTTATAAAATCTTATAATTTTGTTAATAATTTATGTGAATTAATGTGTAAAAGCCCGTACCAAAATAGAAAAGTATAAGAAAATTATTATCCCATACAAAATTTGAATATATAGCCCCTACTCTAACAAATTTTTACGTCTGCCATTGAGTTATAACCATATTATATTTATGTATGAGTTATAACCATATTATATTTATGTATATTTGCGTTATATATTGTCAGTTAGTTTGGCAATTACTCTGAGCTAGCATAAATTCAGCAAAAAATATTTAGGAGTTATTTTTTGGTATACCGTGGCATTTAGGTATACCACGGTAAACCAAAAAAAAGTTTTTATATGCCGCACATTTCGATAGAGTACCAAAAGATTTCCAAAAGATTATTTAGTAGTAATTGATTTTGATAAAATAAATGCTTTCCTAAATGATTTATGTATGAATACCAAAATTAATATACTAATTGATAAAATAAATTAAATTGTCATCTAATAGGCCTACAGTGATATTCTAAAAAGAGGCGTTTAATCCAAATGGTCATGGTCGAGTGGCATGGGACTCGTCCATCCTTAACAAAATGGTTAGGGAATCGATCCCTGCCTTTGAGTATGGAGCAGCTTTAGTCCGGTGGATACCCTTGGTAATTAAAAATAAATAAATGCGTTTAATGATTATAGAAACGAAAGCTCATAATATTTATCTGGGCTTACAAATGGACCTAGTATTGGGCCTCAATAGTAGAAATGGGCTTTCCAAAAAACAAAAAAGAAACATGTCACGCACCATAATTCAATTTAGATTATCATCAACGTGCCACTTTCAATTTTTCATATCTTTTGATCATTTTAGTTTTCGAATAATTTTAGTTATCAATTTTTTATTGATTGAAAACAACGTATCAATTAAGTTGGGGACTAATTTAATAGTGGTTGTTGTATATATATTCTAACTTCGTTTTCTAGCTTGCCATTTTTCTTTAATTTTGAGCTTAGTTAAATCAATCAATAAACAAAAGAATCATGACTATTTGTAATTGTAATTGTATATTGAACATGTGATTTGGCCACATATATTTTTTATTGCACTTTGTAATTATAGAATAATTTCGAGAAAAGCATGAAATAATATTTTATAGTACTCCTATAACTTAGTTCGTTTATGCTGAATAATTTATGTTTCCTTCTTTGACTTGTCTGCTTTCTAAAGTTCCAAATGGAGACGAAGCTGAAAATGCAGGTAATAGTAACTACATTTACTTGAATGTGTTATATTCAATACTTTTAAACTATTGCAATCAATTGTAAATATAACGTCCCCATTTATTAACATTGTATCAAGGTGCACAAACTCGTGGTGTGTGATCTCATATGGACCTGTTTTTCAATTGGGTCCATGTAATTTTACTTTGTTTTCAATGATTTTACTTTCATTAGTAAACTATATGTTGGTGTGTATTTGTTTCTTCTAGATATGGATGTTTGTGTATCGTTATATTAAGGCTGTATCATTGCAATAAACTTGAATTTATATGTATATTAACATTATTTATTGAACATGGCATGACCATGTTATAATATACTTGTCAGAAGAATATTACATAAGATCTGGAGGAATATATGCAATTGATATAAAATATATTGTACCATATATAACATAGCAATAATTGTAAATTAGGTTTACCATAATTAGAGTCTTTCTAGCCTATATAATGGTGTAATCTTTGTACTCATATTCATTGAATAAGAACAATAGTTTTTTCCAACTACTTCTAACATGGTATCAGAGCAGGAAGATCTTAGCTCAGAAAAATTTCATCACAGCCAATAATACCAATTTCTCGACCTTTTTTTCAGCCAAAAACCAACCAGAAATCAACCTACACCCAGAATATGTTATATACAGATACAGAAGATACGAAAAATATAGAGCAGACGGCGAGTCTGAGAAACAGCAAAAGCATCACAGTACCATTCAAGTTGAATGGAAAGAACTACCCTTTATGGGCAAGATTGATCAAGGTGAAGATCGGAGGCAGGGGTGCCTACTCGTACATCAAAAACGATCCCCCAGAACCGGGGAGCAAGGGATATGACGAATGGGAGGAGAATGACCTAGTGGTGTTCTCATGGATTGTCGACAACATCGACAACGAGATCATTGCAGATTTTGCCCATCATCAGACGGCAAAGGCGCTCTGGGACAATCTCGCGGTGACGTTCGAGAGTAAAGCCAACAAGTACCTCATCTATGACCTGGAAGAAAAGGCAATTAACATCAAACAAGGCAATATGGATCTGGAAACATACTATAGAAAGATTCATGGACTACGGATCAATATAGATCGAAGTCAGAAACAACCAATTGTGACAAAGGAATTGATCAATTCCAGACTTTCTCAAACTCCAAAAGGCTCATCAAGTTCCTGACCGGATTAAATTAGGAATACGACTCAATCCGACGGGAAATTCTGAAAGAAGAGCCAACACCGTCAGTGGAGGCAGCGTATGGATGGGTGAAGACGGAGGCAGCTCGACGTCGAATCATGCCATCGGCGTCGTCCTCACCCACCGACAAAGCCAACGACAGTGCCGACTCATCATTTGGTGGAGAAATCGGACAAGGCCTCGCCGCCCAGACCCAACAGCCTTTGAATCGGAACGGCCCGCCACCACCGCGCCCCGCGGCCACCAGCGGACCGGGAAACAAGCCCGACACGTCGAAATTGTGGTGCTCCCATTGTGGGAAACAAAAACACACTTGGGAGACTTGCTTCAAACGGGTCGGATATCCCGATTGGTGGGAAGAACGGCAGAAGGCGAGAGCTTCTCAAGCCCAGGCGAAAATGGCGGTCGGTGTAAACAGAGAAGGGGTTCCCCGGAGAATCGAAGCCGGAAACCATGGAGAATCGACCGGAGTTGGAACGGTGGCGCGTCAGGAGCCTCCACCGGCCGGCGGCAACGTGAGGGGCATCGGAAATTTGGCAGAACGGAAGGAGATGAGAGGCGGCGCGTCTAAAGGAGGTAATTTAACTTACACAAATATTTATTTTCCCCCCAGAAGTTTGTTAAATATAAAAAACGACCCCATCTCCTTATATCTGACCCCCCAGACTTACCGAAAATTCTAAAAAGACCCCTATCTCTCCAAAAATCGGAAAATTACCCCAATTTTGAGTCAGAAAATAAATTTGCACCCCTACAAAATTTTTCCGCTGCATTTCATGTTTATGATGTTACAGCTAACAATTTGAAGGGCTGGATACTTGACTGTGGGGCAACTGATACCATGACTCCAGATAAAAATGATTTTCTTGTTTTTAGTGAAGTTACTAGATCGTATATTCAAACTGCAAATGGGGAATTGATTACTGTTATGGGGTCTGGCACTATTGATATTTCACCTACACTCCGACTTAAGAACTGTCTATATGTGCCTACATTGTCTCAAAGATTGATGTCCATAAGTCATGTGACGAAGGAGTTAAATTGCATGCTTCTAATGCATCCCGACTTTTGTATTCTGCAGGATATTCAGACGAGGGGGATTCTTGGGCATGGCACTGAGAAGCGAGGGCTCTACTATGTGGATGAGATAGCCCAACATGGAAGTGCGATGCTGGCTCACGGATCCACGAAACAGGAAACTTGGCTCTGGCACCGAAGACTAGGACACCCTTCTCCTGGTTACTTTAAATTACTTTATCCGAACCTTTCTATTTCTTTTGATTTTTCTTGTGAGACTTGTGTTTTGGCCAAGAGCCACAGACAGACTTTTAAACCCACAAATACTCGTATGTAATCTATGTTTTCTTTAGTACACTCTGATATTTGGGGCCCTGCGCCTTTTATTGGGGGAAATGGCTTTCGATATTTTGTGATATTTGTTGATGATTGTAATAGGATGACATGGATTTATTTTTTGAAACACAAGTCGGAAGTCTTTGATAGATTTGCATCCTTTTTTAAACTAATCCAGACACAATTTCATACCACTATACAAACCCTTAAGTCCGATAATGGGAGAGAATTCGTTAACAGTGCTATGACTAGGCCTGCTTATTCGGCCGGTTCCGGTTCTAACCGGACCGGTTGACCGGTTAACCGGTTTTAAATTTTCATAAATTCTAGAACCGGAACCGGAACCGGAACCGATGTGTAATTCTAATCCGAATTTATTTATAATTTTAAATAGTTCAATACTAAAAAAATAATAAGCCAACATCTAGAAATATAACAAATAATACCTAAAAAATCAAGTAAATACACAAAAGTACAAACCAACAATACAATAATATTCATATATGGATAAGAGTGATGTCAAGTGTAGTAATTGATCTTGTTGTGACTTTAGCAACGGAATTTCTAAAATAATTGATCTTGTTGTGACTAGTATATGTTAGCAATTTTTTAATAAAAAAATAGGAGTTCTAAACTTTAGCAATTTTTTAAAAAATTAAGTTTTAAAATTGAATTCCATTTCCCCTTTTTGGCTAAACAAATATTCAACGGAATTTCTAATATTACTAATTGATTTTGTAGTGACTTTTTGGTTTATAACGGAACATTTAATAAATTATTCTCAAACATATTAAAATCGTATGTTAATTGAATTGTTACATATATTTGTTATAAAGTTAAATTTCTAGCATATGAAATGATATTGTAATTGTGTAAGTTCTTTTGGAAATTAAAAACAAACTTATGATATCCTACTCATTGTAGTTAGTTTATTAAAAATTGATTGGTGAAATAATTGTAGATTCAAAGTATCACGGTTTAAACATTTTAAATACTCCAGATGCAGAGCTCGCAAATCTAACACTTTTTAAATCTAAAAATCACTCAATGTTTCAAATTATTTTATTTTAATTCAAAATTAATTCAATTAATTAGATTTATTAGTATATTAAATTATAAAAAAATAAAATTGAATTATAATCCGGTTCCCGGTTAGGAACCTGAACCGACCGGTTCCGAACCGGAACCGGTTTTATTTAAAAGGTTGGAACCGGTACCGGAACCGGAACCAGAAAATTCGGTTCCGGTTCCTCAATGAACCGGTCAGTTCCGGTTCTGATTCCGGTTAACTGAGAACCGGAGAACCGTTTAAGCACCCCTAGCTATGACCCAATTTTGTAAAAATAATGGAGTGATTCATCAAACTTCTTGTACCTATACAACTGAACAAAATGGGGTAGCTGAGAGAAAGAACAGAGTTATTTTAGAAATGACCCGAGCCCTTATGATTGAATCCAAAGTTCCCAAACATTTTTGGCCCGAAGCTGTTGCTACATCCATCTTTCTCATCAATCGCCTCCCAACCAAAATCCTAAACATGAAAACTCCCCTCGATATTTTATCTAAACAATCCAAAATTCCCGAATACCTTAACCTTCCTCCAAAAGTCTTCGGTTGTACTGTTTACACTCATATACCTAAACATGAAAGAACAAAACTCTCACCGTGTGCAACAAAATGTATTTTTGTGGGGTATAGGGTAAACCAAAAAGGGTACAGATGCTTTGATCCCAACACCAAAAAATCACCACCACTATGAACTGTAATTTTTTGGAAACCGAATTTTTCTACCACACCCACCTTAGTAGTCAGGGGGAGAATGATCCAGGTAGTTCTACGGACTATCTAAGTTGGGTTGTGCCAGTTCCAAGCTCCTGGATTGAGGAACCAACAGATCCAGTTGTCACTTCTACCGGACAGGTCTCGCCACAAGAGCCATCTCACCCAAGTCCTTGTAATCTTTCTCCAATGATATCCGAGGTAATCTCTGAACCAAGTACAGTTGAGATTTCAGTTACCACTGACACTGTTAAAACACAACCTCTTGTGGAAGACAATACATTAGATGGAGACACAGGGAGATATGCACTTCCTTTTTGGAGTACGAGGGGAATTCCGCCAAAGAGATACTCTCCAGAGAAGATTGGGAAGAAGAGTCGATATGGGGTGGCGAACTTTGTTCAAGGAAACCTGACAAAAATGGTCGAGCTTTTGAAGCTGCGTTGTATGAAGAAGAGGAGATCCCACAGTCAGCCGAAGAAGCAATGAAGCACAAGAAATGGAGGGAAGCAATGTTTGTTGAGATGAAGGCATTGATGAAAAACAACACGTGGGTACGAGGCAAGTTACCCGAAGGGGTGAAGACTGTTGGCTACAGATGTGTGTTCACAATAAAAAGGAAACCTGATGGTACTATAGAGAGATACAAGGCTAGTCTCATGGCGAAAGGGTACACCCAGACTTATGGTGTAGATTATGATGAGACTTTCTCACCGGTGACGAAAATTAACACTGTCAGAGTGCTGTTCTCAATTGCCGCCAATAAGGAGTGGCCACTTCATTAGTTTAATGTGACCAATGCAATCCTACATGGAGAGTTGCCAAAGCCAGTGTACATGGAACCTCCACCGGAATTCTCAGGAGATTTCTTAGATGGGGAAGTATGCCAACTCAAGAAGACGTTGTATGGATAAACAATCCCCATGTGCATAGTTTGGAAGGTTTACGGAAGTGATGAAGAAGTACGGGTACAAGCAGAGTAACTCAGATCACACTTTATTCATCAAGAAAAAAGGCGGCAAGATCACGTGTTTAATTATATATGTGGATGACATGATTATTACCGGAGATGATGAGGCGGAAATAACCGAACTAAGGAAAAATCTGTTTCATGAATTTGAGATGAAGGATCTCGGTCTTCTCAAATATTTCTTGGGAATTGAAGTGCTAAGGTCAAAAAAGGGGATTTTCATAAATCAGAAGAAGTATGTACTTGATCTATTGGCAGAAGTTGGGATGATCGACTGCAAACCCATGGACACCCCGATGGTGCAAAATCACGGACTACAGATAAAGGAAGGGGCAAGACAGACAGACAGGGGAAGATACCAGAGATTGGTCGGAAAACTTATTTATCTATCTCATAGAAGACCATATATTGCATACGCAGTAGGAGTAGTGAGCCAATTCATGCATGCACCTCACGAAGAACATTGGGAAGCAGTCTTGAGGATTGTCCGCTACTTGAAGGGAACGGCGGAACACGGACTTATGTTTGAAAAACATGGACACATGGAAATACATGGCTTCACCGATGCTGACTGGGCGGGGAACCCCAATGACAGGAAATCGGGTATTTCACCTTTGTAGGAGGGAACCTTGTTACGTGGAGAAGCAAGAAACATAAAGTAGTGGCGCTGTCCAGCGCAGAAGTAGAGTTTAGAGGAATCAAAAGTGGACTGACAGAGAGATACTGTGGTTGCAAAAACTGATGACGCAATTGGACCTCCGACAGGCCCTTCCGTGTAGACTCTTTTGTGACAACAAGGCGGCTATTAGTATCTCCGAAAACCCGGTGCAACATGATAGAACCAAACATGTAGAGGTGGACGGGCACTTTATCAAGGAGAATATTGAAGCTAAGGTAGTAGAAATGCCTTATGTCAAATCTGAAGATCAGTTGGCGGATATTTTGACAAAGGCAGTGAACTCGAAGTCGTTTCAAGAGGTACTATGCAAGCTAAGTATCGGGAACTCCACTACCTAGCTTGAGGGGGAGTGTCAGAAGAATATTGCATAAGATCTGGAGGAATATATGCAATTGATATAAAATATATTGTACCATATATAACATAGCAATAATTGTTACCATAATTAGAGTCCTTCTAGCCTATATAATGGTGTAATCTTTGTACTCATATTCATTGAATAAGAACAATAGTTTTTCCCAACTACTTCTAACAATACTCCCTCTGTCCCATTAGAAATTAAACGTTTTCTTTTTTAGTTTGTCCCATTAAAAATGAAACGTTTTTAAAAATGGAAACAACGCTCTCTCTACTTTTTCATCTCTCTTCATTAACTCACAAAACAACACTACATAAAATCATATGCCGGAAAACAAATGTTGCATATTTACTTGGACTGAGGGAGTATTTTGTACTACTATTTTAAAAAATATTCGTTGGTGATGGTTATCGTCACATATATCATGCGCTTTAAATCCACATCCACACTTTGCAAATGTTTCACTGAATTTGTACCAAAACAAACCAAAACAAAAATCTCCGTCTCTTTCATGAACATGGAAGACAAGGTGATTCTGCTGGATTTTTATCCGAGCATGTTCGGAATGAGGCCGAGAGTTGCGTTAGCAGTGAAGGGCATCGATTACGAGCACAGAGAGGAGGACAAGGAAAATAAATGCCAGCTTCTTCTCGAGTCCAACCCCATTTACAAGGAGATCCCCGTTTTGATCCACAACGGCAAACCCGTTTGTGGATCGTTTGTTATTGTCGAATACATCGACGAGGTGTGGAAGGACAAATCTCCGACACTGCTGCCTTGTGATCCTTACCAACGAGCTCAAGCAAGGTTCTTGGCTGATTATATAGACAAAAAGGTACTACATCCGTCTTTGAAATATAGAAACTTTTGAAATGGCACGGGTTTATATTCATAATTGGTAAAATATGAGAGAATAATGGGTAAAGTAAGAGAAAAAGCCATAGAAATAGAGTTAGTGGGTTGTGGGGTTCATTTCTTAAAGTAGAAAGTTTAGAATGTTTTTATTTTTAAGAGACATAGGTAGTATATATTGTCTAGTTATAGACAATTGCAAATAATTTTACATGTGCTATATTAGTATGATACTGTCCACTTTGGACATAATTTTCACGATTTTATATAATCATAATTTGTAGGATTATATATTGCGTGCAACTTTACTAATTATTTCCTGATGTGGGACGTGGTTTGCACATCAGCAAGTTTGATGTTGTAAATTTTTTTGATGATATTTAAAATTGTTTATATAACTTGATAATGAATTGTAGGTAATGGAAACCGGAAATTTGATATGGTGTGAGGAGCGAGAAGAGAAAGAGGCGGGTAAGAAGGGGTTCGTGGAGTTCATGAAGCAGATGGAGTCGGAGCTTGGCGATAAGCCATTCTTCGGCGACAACGGCTTCGGGTTTTTGGATGTGGCTTTGATCACATATACCCCATGGTTCAAGACCTTCGAAATCTGCGGCGATTTTAGCATCCAACAAGATTATCCCAAATTAAGTTCATGGGTAAAGAAGTGTTTGGAGATAGAGAGTGTGTCTAAATCATTGGCAGATCCCGACAACGTTTACAACTTCTATTTGACCATTAAGGAAAAGCGTGGCATTTAAATTTCTATTCGTTTATCAATGAAAAAAAGACTAGCATTCACTAGTCTTGTGTCAATCATGATGTACTTCATCTGTTCCATTAGAAATAAAACGTTTTCCTTTTTTTGGTTGTCCCAATAAAAATGAAACATTTTCTAAAATGGAAACAACACTGTCTCTACTTTTTCTTCTCTCTTACTTTACTCTCTCTTCATTAACTCACAAAACAACACTGCATAAAATCTCGTGCCGGAAACCAAATGTTGCATATTTATTGGGACGGAGGGAGTATTTTCTATGTGAAATTAATTATTATATATAGTGTTGTATGATATTTACTTTAAACCTTTCTCATTAATATATGTAATATGTCACGTCTCTATAATAACATATCTTATTATCTACGACAAGTAAATTTAAACACGCAAACTATTTCATATTTTGATAGTAATATGCATTAACCCCACAAAGATCTGGTCATTGATACGATTACCACATTTTGCTACCTTGAGAGTTTATTTTAATATTAAATAAATATATCGTATCATGATTTGGCTAGATACTAAAAGAAATAATAAAAAATTAATATTCTTATAGTATAATTTTTAATTTAATTATATTATTACCAAGTGCTACTTACCTTCAAATATTTGTTTTAATTTCTTACTAAGTAAAGCTATAAAATCAGGATTTGGCGTAATAATAGAAATATACTTTTATAAATTTTAGTAATAAAAGTAATAATAATAAATTAACAGTTTATTTATTAATTTAATTTTTTTTATTATTATTAGTGTTACTTATAGAGTGAGATAATGATTTGATAGAAACAGTATTTAATTAAAAGTTTAAAAATATTCGAGCGCCGAAATGCAAATATTTAGCTGGCTTCAAATGGGCCACATATTGGGTCTAAAAGTTGAAATGGGCTTCAAACATAAAAAATTCTCAATAACCATAAATCGTTAGCGGATCATTCTAGGTCGACTTTCAATTCTCTGTCTTCAAATGATTTATTGTAGTATCTTCAATTTTATTTTGGCATAAGTATAACTTCAAATAATTAACTAGAATTATATAATTCAATCAAAGTTTATACACTATCTTTTAGTTAAAATTCACACACACAACTAGGGATGTCAATGTAACCCGCAACCCGTGGGCCGGCCCGAATAGCCTGCCAAATTTATAGGGTTAGGGCTGAAAATTTCTAGCCTGATAAAATTACAGCCCGATTAGCCCGCACCCGATTAACCCGCAACCCGTTAGGGCCAGACCCGAAAACCCGATGGGCTGGCCCGAAAACCCGATAAAATTTCTATCGTTCTATTTGTTTGACTCTAATCCGACACTTCATTGATTATTTTATAATATAGATTACTAAATAATAACTTTTCAATTTTATATATTAAATATATAAATTAAATGTTAAATTTTTATTAACATAATAATAGATATATAAATTAGAAACTTCAAATTCACTAAAAAAATATATTTAAATTTCTAAAACATACTTTAAAATTTCTTGATGTTTATGTTTTATTTTGCATAAATCTCAAATATTAGTATTTGATCATGTTTATGTTTGAGTTTAAGCACATATCTCAAATTTATCATAATTAAATATTTCACATTTTATAAATATAACTAATTTTCACCATTATTTATTGGATTGAACGCATTTTAATTTTATCGGTAGCAACCCGATTAGCCCGATGGGCTAGCCCGAAACCCGAGCTTTTAGGGTTAGGGTTGAACTTTTATAGCCCGAAAAAATCACAGCCCGATTAACCCGCACCCGATTGACCCGCAACCTGAATAGGGTTGGCCCGAAACCCGATGGGCTGGCCTGATTGACATCCCTACACACAACATACCGCACTCCTCACACATTGGGTGACTCAAACATCTATATTAAAAATTTCTAACTAATTGATTGTTAAAATTTACTAATCCAAAAAATTAGAGTCTAGATTTTTTTTAAGTTCAAAAGACTAATAATACTAGTAAAATTTATACACAAACAACGCTTTGCTATTATGGTAGAATTTTCTTATTGAACATGACTTGGAGTCTTGTATTTTACCTCGTAATCCTTATGTCTTGCTCCCTTCGTTGCATAGTAATAGAGTCATTTTGCCGCCCGCAGTGGCTTAGCGCAGCTGGTTCCGGGGGAGCAGATATTGCTACAAGAGTCATTTTGCCATTTTGGTACGTTTCATAGTAATAGAGTCATTTCTCTTTTTAGTAAAAGTCAACACATTTTTTCGCACTCACTTTACACTCTCTTATTTTTTTCTCTCTTCATCTCTCTACCTTTTTCTTTTTCCACTTTATTATCACTCTACTTAACTCATCTAACAAAATTTTTCTTAATCTCCGTGCCAAAAGAAACGCTTTCGTTACTATGGAACGGAGGGAGTATAAAAATAGTCACCTTTTTCAGTTTAGTCCATTTCTATTTTTAGTAATTTTTCCCTCTTATGAGATGAATCTCTTTTTTACCTTTCTATTAGTACTCCCTCCGTCCCCCATGATTTGCCACTATTTGACCCGACACGGATTTTAAGAAATATAGTAGAAAGTGGATTGAAAAAGTTAGTGGCACGTAGGTCCTATTTTTATATATTAGTTTTATAATAAAAATGTGAGTGAGAATGAGTTAGTGAAATATGGGGTCCACTACTAAAAATGGTAAAAGTTAAAGGTGACAAATTTTTAGGACGGAGGAAAAAGAAAATAAGTAACAAATTTTCAGGGACTGAGGGAGTACTTTATAAAATTTCACTTTTAGAAACATATCTTCCTCAAAATCCATATATTTATGCCAGGAAGTATTTTGCAATTATTGAAAAGTTTCTCTGGTTATCTACTGATGAAGTAATTTAGAAGAGTAATGATAAACAATCAAATTTTGTACAACCAAAATAAAATTATATTAATAATTTGATGTATTAATTATATATTAAAATATAAATATAATAAGTGGACAAGTTAAAAAGACTTATTAGCCTTTAACCTCATTTTTTATATTTATATTTGAATTTTCATTCTATTTTTGTTTATAATTTGAATTAAAGTATGCACTAATTATAATTATGGTTCTAAAAAAATAAAAAAATTATACAAAAATTATAAATATATTACCACAATATTATGCACTATCCATGTACTATATATGCATCCAAATATTTTAATTAAATGCATAAATAAACCTATTTTTGTCAAATAAACTAGTTTTTGGTTGTACAAAATTTGGTCACATAGATTTATTGAATTTAGAAACCATAACTTTTTTAACTTTATCACATGACTACTATTTACCTTGTAGTACAATAATTGTTGAAAAAGCTCTCACGAGTCACATCAATTAGAACTGTAGTCAATTATTGGAAACGACTTGTACTTCGTGAAACTTGACTCAAGTCTTCGGTAAATTCATTAGAGCACTTCCAATGGTTTGGGGATAAACTCCCTTATTTCTCCCTAACTCCTGCCACATCAGCGCCACATCAGCACCAAAATTTATCCCTAGTTTTTAGCCAACTTTTAGCCAACCTCTGCAATGGTTTCTCCCTTATTTCTCCCTTATTTCTCCCTAACTCAACATTTCATTTTTACATCATCACTAATTTAATTGTTTTATTTTTATATATAATAAAGCTAGCTTATTTAATTTATAAGATAAAACAAATAATAGTAATAAAGTTCGTTGTATTAAACACGGGTACACATTACAACGAAGAAAATTAAAAAAAAAAAAGTACACGAATGGAAAAAAAAATCAAAAAAAAAATTCAAAGAAAAAAAAATTCAAGGGCGGTGGGCGCGGTTTCTATTTGCCCACAAAATACATCTGCCGTATAACGTGGTTCCTCCGCGAAATAATCGGCGAACAGCCGATCGTGCGCACCAGTGTGGTTGCGAGGGATGTATCGGCGCCGCCGGCGGATTGGCCGTTGGGAGGGTGGCTGCTGCATTCGAGCGATCTCGCTTTGTATGTAACGGGAGATATAGTTGTTGATTGGGTTGTTGGCGAAACCCGCTACATCCCATCCGGTGGGAGCGGGAGGTACCTCTTCTTCGGAAGAAGAATGTGATATTTCCTCGTCGGACTGAGCACGAGACGATGAATCAGAACTCATTTAATAAAGATGGAGAGAAAAAAGATTGAAAATTTGTGTGAATGAAGTTTGTGGGTGATGAATGGAGGAAGAGGATGAAATATTTATAGGGGTGGAAATTAGAATATGACCGTTGAGGAAAAATAAAAAAATAAATTGATCATCGCCGAAAAATCGCCGAACAGCTCCCCACAGTGGCCGGCGATGATCCGGCGATAGCCCGGCGTTAAAACGCCGCTTGGCGTAAAATCGGTAGGAATTTCGCCGAAAAATCGCCGAACTCCTCCCAGTGGCCGGCGATAAGTCGGCGATATCCGGCGAAAAATCGCCGGATTTTCGCCGTCGCCATTGGGAGTGCTCTTAGGATAACAACAATGGGATTAAATAAATAGAGTATAAACATAAAGATATACCCCTCCCATACATTATAGTTGAAGCGAAACTTTTTAGAACGGAGTTTAAGAAAGAGATCGATAGTGTGTTAAGTAGATAGAGTAAAAAGGAAAAAGATAAAGAGAATAAAATATAAATTGAATAAAGTAGAGGAAATGAAGTAAGAAAGAGAAAGTGAGAATGACAAAAAAGTGTTACACTTGATCACTTTTTTAATTTCATTTTAGAATTGAAACTGTACTGTTTAATCTTTGCTATTTAAAGCGTTGGAGTTGATACAATGGAGTATCCCACAAATACAAATCTTCCATTCCATACATCAGTAAAGAGAGTATGATTTCCGATAAAACAATAGTAATCAAATTTGTTCTGCTTCTTCTTTTGTGTGTGTTTGTTTCAGGAGATGCAGAAGTGAGATGCATAGAGATTGAGAGAGAAGCTCTTCTAAGCTTCAAGAATGGCCTCATCGATGAGCATGGTATGCTCTCGTCGTGGCGAGGTGACGGATGCTGCAAATGGTATGGTGTGGAGTGCAGCAACACTACTGCCCATGTCATCGCCCTCCGACTTCATTCAAATTTTCCTGCAATTTTGGGGGGTAAGATTGCCTCTTCATTGCTTGAGTTGCTTCATTTCAATCATCTTGACCTCAATTCGAATGATTTTGGAGGCATTCAAATCCCATAATTCATTGGTTCAATGAAACAATTGCAATACTTGGATCTTAGCTGGTCCAACTTTTCTCGGAGCATTACTCCTCAGTTAGGGAACCTTACAAACCTGCGTTCACTTGACCTCAGTTGGAATGATTTTGGAGGTATTCCAATCCCAGGATTCATTGGTTCCATGAAACGATTACAACACTTGCATCTGCAGAATTGTCACTTTTCTCATATTGTTCCTTCTCAGTTAGGGAACCTTTCCAACCTACAGTCACTTGACCTCCGTTGGAATTATTTTGGACGCATTCCAATCCCAAAATTCATTGGTTCTATGAAACAATTACAACACTTGGATCTTAGTTGGTGTTACTTTTGTGGGAGCATTCCTCCTCAGTTAGGAAATCTTACCGAGGTACGCTCACTTGACCTCAGTTCGAATGATTTTGGAGGCATTCGAATCCCTGAATTTATTGGTTCCCTTAAAAAATTACAACAATTGTCTCTTGTGGATAGTCAGTTTTCTAGAATTGTTCCTCCTCAGTTAGCGAACCTTACCAACCTACGCTCACTTGGCCTCAGCAAGAATGATTTTGGAGGCATTCCAATCCCAGAATTCATTGGTTCCATGAAACAATTACATCACATGTTTCTTAGCCGTTCTAACTTTATTGGGATCATTCCTCCTCAGATAGGGAACCTTACCGACCTACACTCACTTGATCTCTCATGTAACTCTTTGTGTTCTGGATCTCTTTCTCCACATGGTTTTGTATTAGAATCACTCAAAATATTGGACTTGTCCAATAATCACTTTAACGGATCAATGCCAGACCTGAGAGTATTTCCTTCACTGACAGAATTGCATCTTTCGAAAAATAACTTTACAGGCTCCATACCTGTCAGTATTAGTCAACTCTCCGAGCTTCGAGTTTTAGATCTTTCTGGTAATGCTTTGGAAGATTCAGTTCCTCTAAGCATTGGCCATCTCTCCAAGCTTCAAGGTCTAGATCTTTCTAATAATTCTTTGGAAGGTTTAGTCAGTGAGTCCCACTTCTCCAAGCTTCATAAGTTAAGGATATTGAATATTGCCTCTAATTGGAGTCCTCCTTTTCAGTTGGACAGATTATATTTAGTCAGGTGTAATGTGGGCCCATATTTTCCAAAATGGCTCCAAACTCGGAGGAATTTGGCAATACTTTATCTCATTAGTGCCAATATACGAGATGAAGCCCCCAACTGGTTAGGAAGTATATGGATCACTTATTTCTCCTCGATTGGAATACTTATTTCTCTCCTATAATCAAATAAGGGGTACACTTCTGGATCTCTCATTGACATCCATCAAGTATATGGATCTTAGTTACAATCAATTCTTAGGTCCTTTATCATTACTTCCTCCCAATGCTACCGTAATAAACTTGGGTGGAAATATGTTATCGGCTTCGATGTCATCTATCTGCAAAACTCGCCTTCAAGATCTTCAAATATTTGACCTTTCAAATAATCAGTTGGAAGGAATGGTTCCCAATTGCTGGGAGAATATGCCCCTCTTGTGGTACCTCAATCTGGCTAACAACAATTTTTCGGGTGAAATTCCTGGCTCTCTTGGCTCTTTGGATAGCCTCTATGTACTACAATTGCATGGCAATAATTTATTTGGCGAGATGCCATATAATTTGAGACTTTGCCAAAGCTTGAGATTGATTGATGTTGGAGGTAACAAGTTAACAGGAGAGATCTCCACTTGGATTGGTCAGATGTATGAGATGATAATTCTAAACCTTCGTGGAAATAAATTGCATGGCAGTATTCCTCCCGAGATATGCAATCTTACAAATATTCAAGTTCTGGATTTATCGATAAACAATCTGTCTTCAATAATACCTGATTGCTTCGACAATTTCACTCTCTTGTCAAGTGAGAGTATCAGTGGCACATATGCTTATGTTAATACACGGTTTGGAGGGTACGAAACATGGGAGTATGCATATTCATCATTTAAATGGAAAGGTAAGGAATCAGAATACATGAAAAATATCGGGCTTCTCAAATTCAATGATTTTTCAAGCAATAGATTGACTTGGAACATTCCCAAGTCATTTTCCAGTATGCGCAATTTAAATTCCTTGAATATTTCAAGAAATAGTTTGATGGGTCATATTATTCCAGACATTGGTAAAATGGAGATACTAGATTCTCTTGATCTATCTCATAACCATATCTAGATTCTCTGGCAAGATACCTATAAGTTTAGCTGAAATACACACTCTTGGTGTTCTTAATTTGTTGAACAATAATTTTTCTGGAAAAATTCCAACTGAGTACTCAACTTCAGAGCTTCAATGCATTGTCTTATGTTGGGAATGTAGGACTATGCGGCGACCCTCTACCAATGTGCCTCGAAGATAGCTTGAAGCTATCCACCACTAATTCGAGGGACAACATGAATGATAACGATGGAAACATCTTCTCATTTATGCAAGAAGTTGGGATATCAATGGGCTTTGGTTTATCTTTGGATTTTGGGGAGTCATTGGTTCATTCATACTGAAGAAATCATGGAGAATTGCATTCTTCAGGTTTTGGGATGGTGTTGGAGATTGGTTCTATGTCAGGATTGCTGAGTTCGTATCCAAATGGAGACGAAGCTGAAATGCAGGTAATATGGGTTGCATTTACTCAAATTTTTGTTATATTCACATTACTTCTAAAATATTGCAATCAAAATTTCATTTGTAAGAATTACTTTAACGTCCTCATTTTTTCAGCGGTGAAATTACAGGTTTTAGAGTTGAATGAAGGTGCACAAAGTCATGGTTTGTGATCTTTCTATGTAATTTTTTCTTCCTTTATGCAATTTTACCTTTTGTTTTCAGTCTTTTTACTTTCATTTGTAAGCTTATGTTGGTGTGCTTTTGTTTCGAATAAATTTACTTCTACACAAACAATATGTACTTACACCTTCCCAATAATCGTACAAAGCAAGTAGAACCAGCCTAAACAAGAAATCAATCATAACTTCATAAGCTTTAGACGTGGACGTGAATCATTCCATTAATATGTCCTCGGAAATTTGTGCATGTGCGCTGAATTTATTTTAAATGCATAAACATAATCTCATAGTTTATGTCATTTTAAGATGCCATATAAATGACGTGGATCACTTCCATAATTGAAATTCATCGTAGAGGACTTTTCCACTAGAGTTAAAATCATAAGTACTCCCTCCGTCCCAGATAATTCGACACAGTATTCCATTTCGGATCGTCCCACATAGGTAGTGGACTCCATATTCCAATAACTCATTCCTACTCACATTTTGAAAACTAATACTTTAAAAGTAGGACCCACGTCCAACCAACATTTTCAACTCACTTTCCATTAGATTTCTTAAAACCCGTGTCAGGTCAAAGTGCCCAAATTATCTGAGACGGAGGGAGTAATTTATTTTGAATACAGTATTATAATGCATTAAATGAGTTGAAACGGAAAATAAAGAAACTCCAACCAGGTGACCGACATCTTATTCATGATCAATCTTTTTAAAACTTAATTATAAACTTGACTTCGAAGTCATCCCAAGACTCTTCGAAAATTAAATTATTAGAATAAATTCAAAAATTAATCCCGTATACTCACTCAAATGATTTTTACGCTAAACAATAAATTTGGGTCCATAGTTAATAGTTTAGTCAAAAACTGACTTTGGAACAAATTGGTCAAATGCATTTTAATATAATACATTTTAAAGGTCAAAATGGTCAAATACATTTTAATATAATATGACTTCTGGAACATATTTATCTTAAACACATCAAAACTTTTTGTATATTTGCTTATTTAATACTCCCTCCGTCCCGTTTTAGCAATCCTATTGACTTTTCTGTCATCTTTTTGTAAAAATGATAAAAAATAGTTAAAGAGGAGAAATTGTAAATTAAGAGAGAGAATAATATAGAGAAGAGTCTTATCTACATTATTGTCTCTCTTACTTTACCATTTCTCCACTTTAACTATTTTTTATCATTTTTACAAAAAGATGGTAGAAAAGTCAATGGGGCTGCTAAAGCGGGACGGAGGGAGTACTATAATACTATGACTTTGGAACATACTTATCTTCTATTTTGCAATTATTTATTGGAGTAATTTCCAGGAAACCACGTAAACAATATTTTAAGTGCACGCGAAAATGTATTCCAAGTGCAAAAATGTGGATGAATCGAAGTGTGTTGGGCTATTTAAACCCACCATTTTTAGATTGTTTAGCATCCCACATATAAGTACCATCAATTAAGAAAGCATGATTTCCGATCAAGGAATAGCAATCAAATTCGTTCTTGTTATTCTTTTATATGTGTTTGTTTCCGGAGATGAAGAAGTGAGATGCATAGAGAGGGAAAGAGATGCTCTTCTAAGCTTCAAGACTGGCCTAATCGATGATGAGTTTGATGATCTCTCGTCGTGGCAAAACAACGAATGCTGCGAATGGAATGGTGTTGAGTGCAGCAACGCCACTGGCCACGTCATCGCCCTCAAAGTCAATGGTGCCATAGTAAAAGATAGCGGTAAGATGGCCTATTCATTGCTTGAGTTGCATCATTTAAAGTATCTTGACCTCAGTGTGAATGATTTTGGATGCATTCCGATCCCGCAATCCATTGGTTCCATGAAACAATTACAACAGTTAACTATTGTGGAAGCTAACCTTTGTGGGAGTGTCCCTCCTCAGTTAGCGAACCTTACCAACCTACGCATACTTGATCTCTCATATAACTTTTTGAGTTCTATATCTTATTTTACACTTGTTTCTGTATTGGAATCACTTGAAATATTGAAGTTGTCTTATAATAAACTCAATGGGTCGATTCCGGACCTAAAAGCATTTCCTTCACTGAAAGAATTGCACCTTGGACAAAACAACTTTACAGGCTCTATTCCTCTGAGTATTGGCCACCTCTCAAAGCTTCAGCTTCTATATCTTTCCTTCAATTCGTTGGAAGGTTTAGTTCCTCTAAGTATTGGCCAACTCTCCGAGCTTCAAGATCTAGATCTTTCGTATAATTCATTGGAGGGTGTAATCTCTGAATCCCACTTCTCCAAGCTTGATAACTTAAAGTCACTAGATTTATCCTTTAATCCATTATTGATCTTGGAAATTGCCCCTGATTGGAGTCCTCCTTTCTGTTGTTTGAGTAGTTTATATTTAACTAGGTGCAATGTGGGCCCATATTTTCCAAAATGGATCCGGAGTCAGACGAATTTGTCAATCCTTGATCTCCGTGATGCCAAAATAAGAGATGAAGTCCCAAGGTGGTTGTGGAGTACGTCTACTTTATTAGTCTTTAAATCTATCCGACAATCTAATAAGTGGCACAATTCCGAATCTCTCATCTACCTCTATCTTGTCTATGGATGTTAGTTACAATCAATTCTCAGGACCTATACCATTATTTCCTGCCAACGCTACTGATATTCTGTTGAGTGGAAATATGTTCTCCGGTTCAATGTCATCCATTTGCCAAACTATCCACAGTCATCTTGAATACATTGACCTATCAAACAATCAGTTGGCGGGAAACGTTCCCAACTGCTGGAAGAATATACCCAACTTGCACTCCCTCAATTTGGCTAACAACAATTTTTCTGGTGAAATTCCCGCCTCTCTGGGCGCTTTACATAACCTTGGTGCACTACAAATGCATGGTAATGAGTTATGTGGTGAGTTGCCTTACAGTTTGAGACTGTGCCAAGCATTGCAAATGATTGATGTTGGAGGGAACAAGTTAACATGGGAGATCCCCACTTGGATTGGCCAACTCTATAAAATGCAAATTCTAAACCTTCGTTGAAATAAATTGCATGGCGAGATTCCTCTCCAAATATGCAATCTTACTAGCATTAAAGTCTTGGATATGTCGATAAACAATCTATCTTCAATAATACCTGATTGCTTCAACAGTTTTACTATCTTGGCTAGTAAGGATTCCACATTTTTTGATCTATTTCTGTTTGATCCAATATACATTATCAACGAAAAGAAGCACAATGGATATTCATCATTTCAATGGAAAGGTAAGGAATCTGAATTTTGGGATAATCTCGCACTTCTCAAACTCATTGATTTTTCTAGCAATAGATTGACCGGAAACATTCCCAAATCATTTTCCACTTTGAGAGGTTTAATTTCCTTGAATCTATCAAGAAATAGTCTGAAAGGATATATAATTCCGGATATCGGTAATATGGAGGTGATAGATTCTCTTGATCTATCTCATAACCAACTCTACGGCAAGATACCTACAAGTTTGGCCGAAATACACAATCTTGGCTTTCTTGATTTGTCAAACAACAATTTGTCTGGAAAAATTCCTAGTACTCAACTTCAGAGCTTCAATGCATCGTCTTATGCTGAGAACGATGGACTTTGTGGCGACCCTCTGCCAAAGTGCCCTGGAGATAGCTCGAGGCCATCCACCCCTAATCCGGAGGAAAACATGAATGAGAAAGACAGCATCAACTTCTCATTTATGCAAGAAGTTGGCATATCAATGGCCTTTGGTTTTATCTTTGGATTTTGGGGAGTTATTGGTTCATTCATACTGAAGAAATCATGGCGAATTGCATGCTTCAACTTATTCGATGCTGCTGGACATTCGTTCTACGTCAGGATTGCTGTGTTTGTATCCCAATGGAGATGAAGCTGAAACATGCAGGTAATATCAACTACATTTCTTGCCATTAAATACAGTTTCCGGCTAATTTTCGCAAATATCAACTACATTTACTATTAAGATTTGATTTTTTTGATTCATAACATCCTCATTTTTTTCAGCGGTGAAGGCACTTTAACATTTAATCAAGGGAACTCAAGGGAACTATAATTTGGATTGATTGTTCTCAATCTCTCTGTTATGAAGAAATTTCACTTTGTTTCAATTTCTTGCATTCATTTGTAAACTATGTTTGGTGTGTATTTGTTTCTTCTAGAAATGAATGTTTGTGTGTTTCTTGCCCTTTAAATCCATATCCACACTTTGCAAATGTCAGCTCTGAGTTTTATTCAATGATTTTCAACCAAAACAAATTCGTTACAATCATATCCCAACATATTCTTAACTAATTTCAATAAACTCTAATTGTAGCCTTATTATTTCCTTCAATCACCAATTTTCTCTTTATTCTAACAGTTAATAACATAATCTAAATGAAAAGTACAATATAAAACCTTAAACACAAATTCACTAAAACAAATCCCATCTCATAAAAATTCTCAATATCAATGCATCAAATTAATTAACTTATACCAAACAAGAAAGGACTAACCTTGATTCAACTTTCCCAATAATCACATAGAAAAAAGTAGAATCACCCAAAACAAGAAATCAGTCATATGCTTTTACCTGTCATCGAATGTGAGGATCATAGATTAAATAACACAACAAAGGACTAATCTCGATTCCAAATAAATGAGTGATTCATCTGAATTCATAATTTCTTATTCTGCTTTTGAATTTGAAATCTCTGTGGCTAAATTATTACTTATTAGAGTTATGGTATCCCAAATTGATACTCCCTCCATTCCATAGTAATAGAGGCGTTTCTTTTCGGCATGGAGATTTAAAAAAATTTTGTTAGACGAGTTAAGTAAAAGGGAGAATAAAGTGGAAAATGAAAAAGGCAGAGAGATGAAGAGAAAATAAAGTAAGAGAGAGTAAAGTAGACGTGGAAAAATATGTTGACTTTTACTAATAAAGTAAATGACTATATTAATATAGAACGGATGGAGTGGTATTGTAAAACTAAGCCTTTAAATGGGCCTTGGAAGTAGAAATGGGCTTTAAACACGCTGGCAGCAGGGACCTCATGATAGAAAGGAAATGATCAAATTTAACAGGGCTCAAAATGGGCCTCGGAAGTAGAAATGGGCTTTCAACATAAAATCTTCTGTAAATACTCAATCACTTAAGTTAATTATCCTACTTTTCTACTACTCCATATCTTTACATAATTTCATCTTAAAATTTTCATTATTATGCGAAAATAGATAATAAATTAAGTTTACTAATTCAGTTAATGTTTATAAATACTTTAAATTTGAATTATTTGCTTTTAGTTTTAATTCACACATACCACACTACATCCTACATATATATTGGGTGCCTCAAATCCTTGAATTAAAAGCTTAGCTCCCGAAGGACATCTAACGAACCAATTAAATTGTGTATCATCTATTGATTGTAACAATTATTAATCCAAATGTGGAGTGAAATTTATAATAAATCATAACATGATATGACATTACACGACATGAATTTATCGCATATGTTTATTTAACCTATGACTTGGCCACATGTATTTTATTTTGTATTTTGCACTTATTGAAGAATTTCTATCATCAATTAGTACTCAAGTAATTTCCGGGAAAACAAAGCATTATATAGTGGGTGTAGCCGAGTAGGTTGAATCATTTTGTGTTGCCTTGTATACATAATTAAAACTTTTATTTCATTAAAGTCGACTCTAGTCTTTCGTAATCACTTTTTCCAATTCTTTCTTGACAACGTACATTCACTTGGACTTTACATTCACCTGTAAAATACTTCATCCGTCCACGAAAAATAGAACACATTTATCATTTTTTTTCCACGAAAAATAGAGCACATTTGTCATTTACCCTTCTCCCTTACTCTGACCCCACATTCCACTAACACTACTTCTCTCTTACTTTTTTTTTCTTTTTTCTCTTAATAATAATATGGACCCCACATTTGTCATTTTTTTCAATTCCACAATAAAACCCGTGTCAAATTCACAATGTGTCCTATTTTTCCACTAACACATGGGCCATGCCTCAGGTAGGTTGCTGATCATGCACGTGTAAAATATGTTAACTTTTACTAAAATTGGAAATGGCTCCACTTCTATGCAACGTATTAAAATGAAAAAAAATAACTCAATTACGATGGAACAGATGGAGTAGTATATAATGAACACGAATTATCTTTAATTTTATCATGTACTATATATTTTTTGCATCATAAATTAATCAACCATCACTTTATAATTTTGTCGTTTTGATTGGTTTTAAACGCAAGTCTTTCGTCAACTTTTGTTTATATGTTGTTGTTGGATAACCATGCGTGATTGGATGAAAAATAGTTGAGACTATTATTTTTATATCACAAAGCTGTAGATTTTTTGTGATGCTTATTTAGTCATCCTTCACTTAATTGGAAAAGTATCTTTATTTTTTTGCAAGTTGTCTAATCAAGTTGAATTTTATTTTTATAAAAGTACTAATATCACCTTATCTATTTATGCCTTTTTTCCATTGATTTTGGACGTTACCTAAAATTTTGTTTGTGTATAATTGGAAAAGAATCTTTGTATTCTTTTTTTTTTGCAAGTTTTCTAATTAAGTTGAATTTCATTTTTTTAAAAAGAACTAATCAAACAACCATAACATTTAAATTATTTTACTCCAATCTAATTAATAAATAGTAAAACATCATTTCATTGATGACAGAGAAACATGAACAATCTCCGTGCATTACTCAATTGATTTTGTACTCCCTTTATCACATTAATTATCACATTAATAATCTCATTTTGCTATTTCAGTAGGTTCAACAAAATTGATTCACATTCTATTTTTTTACCTTTTTACTTCTAATAAAGTGTGTCTAATTTTTTACTAACACTTCTTCAATTATTTTTCTCTTTCCTTCTTATATTTTACCAATTTAATACTTCCTCCGTCCCATGACCGACTTTCCCTTTTGGTTTGTCCCAACCAAGATGATTCATTACTAAAAATAAAATAGAAAGAAGAAAAAGAAGAAGTAGAAGGAGAATAAGAATAACTCATAAACAAGATACCATTTTAGAGAAAACAATCGGTAGAAATAAAGTAGAGACTTGGTTCTTCAAGGATTCTTGGATCAAACTTCAATTTCTTCTCAAAGGATGAAGGATTAATGGAGTAAAGTAGAAGAAAATTGAGAGAGGGGAATGATGGGGGACGAAAATTAGGGGGTTAGTATTAGGGGTTCTCTTATTTATAGTGCTCAACAAGATCTTTAGGTAAATAAATAGAATATTTGGTAAGATTTTATTCTCCACAATAAATAAATAAATATTATGGAGTAGGGAAGAAGAAATACCAAAAATAGATTCTAAGGTATAAACACCAAATTTTCGAAAATTTGGCCTTCTAATTAGCCATGGTTTTGTTTTGATATATTTTACGGAGTAGAATAAAATACCACGGAGCAGAAAAAATAAAATAAAAAAATCTTCCAACTAATGATTGGTATTAGGCGTGTAGTATGCCTATTTAAATAAGGCATGGGTTTGTTTAATTAAAATAAGATATGGCATAATCTTTAGAGGTATGGAAAGATTTGGTAGAATATTAAAATTCTAGGTATGGAAAGAAATCAAATAAGAGGTCAAATAAAATAAAATAACTCCTTTCCTTCTACATGTGATTTTCGAAAATCACAAAATAATAGTGGCTAGTATTTTTGGAAATTTTCTCTAATAATCTCACTCACCCTTAAACAATTAATCAATCTCATAAATTAATTAATCACATATGTCACATCGTACTAGCCAACCAATTTTGACTTTTCAACTTCACACTCATGCAATAATTTCACTTATCAATTAATTCACATATTCCATGTCATCAATAATTAATTCTAGGGTTCTAAATTTAGGGTTTTAAATTCCGGGATATTACAACTATTCTCCTTTTATCTCTTATTTTATTAATTTTGTCTTAATTCTCGTGACATACCTATTGCCCATATTTTTATGGGACAGAGAGTATAATGCAATTCTACTTTATGCATTATTCGCTTTACCTCATTTCGAGGACTTCTAGTTATTATCATAGTCCTTTTATTATTAAAAAAAAATAGTAGTGGGTGATGGTGATGGTGATTGTCATAAATGTCTCTACCTTTAAATCCATATCCAAAACAAAGCTAATTGTATCTTTGAGGTCTGGTGTCGTGTAAATTGTAATATCTCCTGAACATGGAAGACAAGGTGATTCTGCTGGATTATTATCCGAGCATGTTCGGAATGAGGCCGAGAGTTGCGTTAGCAGTGAAGGGCATCGATTACGAGCACAGAGAGGAGGACTTGCAAAACAAAAGCCAGCTTCTTCTCGAGTCCAACCCCGTTTACAAGCAGATCCCCGTTTTGATCCACAACGGCAAACCCGTTTGTGGATCGTTTATTATTGTCGAATACATCGACGAGGTGTGGAAGGACAAATCTCCGACGCTGCTGCCTTGTGATCCTTACCAACGAGCTCAAGCGAGGTTCTTGGCTGATTATATAGAAAAAAAGGTACGGCCTCCGTCTTTGAAAAGGAGAAAGTTTTGAATTTGCACGGGTTTTAATGTATAATTAGTAAAATACGAGAGAAGAATTGGTAAATCAAGGGAAAGGAAGAGAAAAAGTAGTGGAAATAGAGTTAATGGATTTGGAGTCCACTTTCTAAAATACTCCATTTGTTCCATAGTACTAGAGTTATTTTGTCATTTTGGTACGTTACATAGTAGTAGCATCATTTTCCTTTTAGTAAAAATCAACTCATTTCTTTTCACTTTCTTTACTATCTCTTGCTTTAATCTCTCTTCATCTCTCTACCTTATTTATTTTTTATTTTATTCTTCTTTTACTTAACTCACTTAACACAATTTTTCTTAAATTGCATGGCGAAAAGAAACGTCTCCAACTACTATGGAATGGAATGGAGTGAGTAGAAAGTTTAGAAAGTTTCAATTGTTAAGAGACGTCCCAAAATAGAAATAGTACATGCACTCTAGTTATAGTCAACTGCAAACAGTTTTATATGTGCCGCAATAGTATGATATTGTCCACTGTGGACATAGTCTTCCCGATTTTAACTTTACTGATTATTTCTTGACGTGGGACGTAGTTTGCACCTCAGCAAGTTTGATGTTGTAAAATTGATTGAGTACAATAATTGTTTGATGATATTTAAACTTGTTTATATAAGTTGATAATGAATTGTAGGTAATTGAAACCGGAAAATTGATATGGTATGCGGAGGGAGAAGAGAAAGTGAAAGAGGCCGGTTAAAAGGGGTACGCGGAGATCCTGAAACATATGGAGTCGGATCTCGGCGATAAGCCCTTCTTCGGCGGCAACGGCTTCGGGTTTTTGGATGTGGCTTTGATCACATATTCCTCATGGTTCAAGACCTTCGAAACCTGCGGCGATTTTAGCATCCAACAAGACTATCCCAAATTGAGTTCATGGGTAAAGAGGTGTTTGGAGATAGAGAGTGTGTCTAAATCATTGGCAGATCCCGACATCGTTTACAACTACTATTTGGCCGGTAAGAAAAAGCGTGACATTTAAATTTCTATTCACTTATCAGTAAAAATATGACTAGCATTCACTAGTATTGTGTCTATCATGATGTATTTTCCATGTGAAATAAATTATTATAGTGCTGTACTATAATATTTACTTTAAGCCCTTCCCATTAATATAAGTAATATGTCACGTCTCAATAATAAGTAATAACTTAATCTTATTATTTAGGACAACAAGAAAATTTAAACAGGCATACTATTCCATATTATGTAGTAATATGTATTAACCCCACAAAGATCTGGTCATCGATATGATTCCCACATTTTGCTACCTCGAAGAATTCATTTTCATATTAAATAAAGCTATCGAATCATGATTAGGCTAGATACTAAAAGAAAATATAATAAATTTATATTCTTATAGTATAATTTTTAATTTAATTATATTATTACTAAATGCTATATACTTACCCTCAAATATTTGTTTTCTTACTAAATAAAGCTATAAAATCATGATTTGGCTTCATATAGAAATATACTTTTATAAATTTTAATAAAAGTAATAATTAAATTACTTTAATTGTTTTTATATTATTAGTGCTACTTCTACTTATAGAGTGAGATAATGATTTGATAGAAACAGTATTTAAATAAAAGTTTAAAATATTCGAGCAACGAGGTGCAAATATTTAGCTGGCCTATAATGGGCCAAATAGTGAAGTTAGGTCAAATTAAGTGATGGTAATTAACGAAGGATGATCTAATTTAGCTGGCTTCAAATGGGCCACATATTGGGTCTAAAGTTGAAATGGGCTTCAAACATAAAAATTTCTCAATAACCATAACTCATTAGCTTATTATTCTAGGTCCACTTTCAATTCTCTGTCTAATTTAATTTTTTTCGGGGAATTGTACGCTATCGATGCAAATAAGGATTATGGAAATTCATCATTTCAATGGAAAGGCAAGGAATGGGAATACACGGAAAATCTCTGGAGTCTCAAACTCATTGATTTTTCAAGTAATAGATTGACCGAAATCATTCCCAAATCATTTTCGACTATGAGGGGATTAATATCCTTGAATGTATCAAGAAATAGTTTGACAGGATATATAATTCCAGATATTAGTAAAATGGAGATTGCTAGATTCTCTCGATCTATCTCATAACCAACTCTCTGGCAAGATACCTACAAGTTTGGCAGAAATACACACTCTTGGTGTTCTTGATTTGTCGAACAACAATTTGTCTGGAAAAATTCCAACGAGTACTCAACTTCAGAGCTTCAACGCATCGTCTTATGCCGGGAATGATGGGCTATGCGGCAATCCTATGCCAATGTGCCCCGGAGATAACTTGAGGCCATCCACCAATATTCCTAGGGAAAACAAGATTGAGAAAGATGGCAACAACTTCTCATTTATACAAGAAGTTGGCATATCAATGGACTTTGGTTTTATCTTTGGATTTTGCATTCATATTGAAGAAATCATGGCTAATTGCATTCTTCAACTTATTCGATGCTGCTGGAGATTGTTTCTACATTAGGATTGTTGTGTTTGTATCCAAATCGAGAATGTGCAGGTAATATCAACTACAATGGACTCTCACTGGACTTATCGCGTAATCAACTCAATGGATCGATGCCAGAAGTGAGAGCATTTCATTCATTGACAAAACTATCTTGGATAAATTGAAGAGACTATCTTTATCCACCAATCCATCATTGATCTTGGATATTGCCTCCGATTGGATTCCTCCTTTTACATTGAGTGACATATCTTTAGCCAGGTGCAATGTGGGCCCATATTTTCCAAGCTGGATTCGAACCCAGAAGAATTTGTCCTCTCTTGATCTCAGTGGTGCCAATATAGTAGATAAAGCCCCCGAGGTGGTTGTGCAATATAGTAGATAAAGTCCTTATATCTCTTTCCCCCCCCCCCCCCCAAAATCCTCTCAATGGATGTTAGTTACAATCAATTCATGGGGCCTATACCATTATTTCCCGCCAACATATCAAATATTCTATTGAGTGGAAATATGTTCTCTGGTTCAATTTCATCCATTTGCAGAACTCGCCATGATCATCTTCAATATGTTGACATTTCAAATAATCAGTTGTCCGGAGAGGTTCCCGACTGCTGGCCGCTTTACATAACCTAAGTGTACTGCAAATGCATGGTAATAATTTGTGTGGTGAGTTACCTCACAATTTGAGACTTTGCCAAGAATTGATATTCATTGATGTTCCTGATATTGGTACAATGGAAATGCTCGATTCACTTGATCTATCTCACAACCAAATATCTGGCGAGATACCTACAAGTTTGGCAGAAATACACACTCTCGGTGTTCTTGATTTGGCGAACAATGGTTTGTCTGGAAAAAATTCCAACGAGTACTCAACTACAGAGCTTCAATGCATCGTCATATGCCGGGAACGATGGACTCTGTGGCGACCCTTTGCCAAAGTGCCACAAAGATAGCTTGAGGCCGTCCATCACTATTCCACTGGTAAACATGAATGAGAAGTTGCCATATCAATGCCATTTGGTTTTACCTTCGGATTTTGGGGAGTTATTGGCTCAATCATATTGAAGAAATCATGGAGAATCGAATTCTTCGCTTTGTTGGATGCTGCTGGAGATTGGTTCCTTGTGTTTGTATCCAAATGGAGACGAAGCTAAAACAACAAGTACACTTGTTTCAGGTAATATCAACAACTTCCTTCGTTTCAACTAAGTTTAGTCGTATTCCTTTTTGGGACGTCTCAACAAAAGTAGAGACATTTTCTTTTTGACAAAAAACAAAACATTCAGTTACTCTTACTTTATTTCCTCATCTACTTTACTCTTCCTTTATCTCTCCTACTTTTTTCTCTTTCCTATTTTATTTTACTTCCATCTAATATATTCAACACAATTTCTTAATCTTTGTGTCCAAATATTTTTTGCTAACTTAATTAGTTTTGACAGAGGGAGTACATTATTTGTACTTAATACGTACTTTTTAGATTAATTGTTGCAAATAACATCCCATTTACTTGAATTTGTAATCACTAATTTTAAAATATCACAAGCAAGATTTCTTTTTATTGGATTGATAACATTTTCATTTTTTTTCAGTGGTGAAACTACGCGCTTTAGCGTTCAATTCGGGTGACAAACTCATGGTTGGTGATATTTCTGAGTTATCGTAATTTGGATTGTTTTTTTAGGGATGTCAATCGGGGCAGCCCACCGGGTTTCGGGCCAACCCTATTCGGGTTGCGGGTCAATCGGGTGCGGGCTAATCGGGCTGTGATTTTTTCGGGTTATAAAAGTTCAACCCTAACCCTAAAAGCTCGGGTTTCGGGCTAGCCCAGCGGGCTAATCGGGTTGCTTCCGATAAAATTAACATGCGTTCAATCCAATAAATAATGGTGAAATATTTATAAAATTTAAAATATTTAATTATGATAAATTTGAGATATATGCTTAAACGCTAACATAAACGTGATCAAATACTAATATTTGAGATTTATGCAAAATAAAACAACATCAAGAAATTTTAAAGCATGTTTTAGAAATTTAAATATATTTTGTAGTGAATTTAAAGTTTTTAATTTATATATCTATTATTATGTTAATAAAAATTTAATATATAAAATTGAAAGTTATTTTTTTAGTAATCTATATTATAAAATAACCAATGAAGTGTCGAATTAAAGTCAAACAAATAGAACGATAAAAAATCTTATCGGGTTTTCGGGTCTGACCCTAACGGGTTCAGGTTAATCGGGTGCGGGCTAATCGGGCTAGAAATTTTCAGCCCTAACCCTATAAATTTGGCGGGCTATTCGGGCCGACTCACGGGTTACGGGCTATATTGACATCCCTAGTTTTCTTCTTCTTCTTCTTTAATTCACTCTTTTTTACTTATATTTGTAAACCATAAGTTGATGTGTATTTGTTGCTTTGAGAAATGGATGTTTACTTTTTTGTACTACTTCAGCTACATTGTTTTATTAGGAGTTTGAAAATGCTATGCATATGAACTATGTTCCCAGTAAATAATAACCCCTTCCATTCCAACTAAGTTCAGTAAAAAAAATGACATCCCAACTATGTTGAGTAAAAAAAAAATCTAATCACTCCTTATTTGTATCTTTCCTATTTTATTTTTTCAAAAAATAATATTTTTATATTATTATTAGTGCTACTTATAGAGTGGGATATATAATGATTCAAATACAAACAGGAATTAAATAAAATTTCAAAAATATTCGGGCACCGAAGTGGTAATATTCAGCTGGGCATATAATGGGCTTAATTGTAAATTTACGTCAAATTTAGTGATGTTAAGAAACAGAGATTTAGCTGGATTCAAATGGGCCACATATTGGGCTAATAGTTGACGTGGGCTTGAAACATAAAAATTTCTCAATAACCGTAATTCATTAGATTATGATTCTACATATTAAATAATTTAGACTCCCTCCATCCCTAATTAATTAACCCTATTTGATTTGGTACGGGTTATAAAAAATATAGTAGAAAGTGGGTGAAAAAAATTAGCATGATATGAATCCTACTTTTATATTTAATTTTATAATAAAATGTGAATGAAATGTGTGGTTTATTACCAAAAATAGTAATCCCTCAATCCAATAAGAATATGCACTTTTTTTCCTTTTTAATCTGTCCCACAAAAATATGCAATTTTCAATTTTGAAAATTCTTTCCTCTCTAAGACCATCTCCAACCATACACCATAACTCATTTTTGGTGTAGACGATTTCTCCAACTATACACCAAACTCAAACCCATTTTTGGGTTTTTCAATGGAATAACACCAAATATGGTGTTTACTCCAAAATTTTGTTAGCCAAATACTCAAAAATGGTGTAAACTTAATTATGGTGTAAATGGTTGGAGGAAAACTACTTTTTGGTGTGACGTATACTCAAAAATGGATTTGAGTTTGGCGTAAATGATTGGAGATGGCCTAATGAGGTCATGGGCAGATCCAGCCTATTAAGAGGTGGGGATTCTAGATGGCGTAAATATGTATCATGTTTGGTTCATAAGATTGAACCCTACAACTTAATTCTAGATGGATAGTTTCATTATAATTAGTCATAACCTCCCCCTCCAACTAAAATAATCTCACAACTTAATCCTAAATGGATAGTCTCATGATTATTAGTGATGGCAACCGAAATTCACCTAATAGTTTTGTAATCCAATCAAAGTTTATACACTATCTTACATTGGGTGTGTCGAACATTGATTGTTACTAATCCAAAATTAGAGTCTAGATTTTTTTAAGTTAAAAGAATTAATGTAAAATAATACTAAAATTTATACTGACAACACTTTGAAATTAATACTCAAACATCACTTTGCAATATACTACCTCCGTCCCCCAAAATTTGATACATATTACTATTTTGGTCCGTCCCTGAAAATTTGATACACTTCACTTTTACCATTTTTGGTAGTGGACCCCATATTCCACTAACTCATTCATACTCACATTTTATTATAAAACTAATACTTTAAAAGTAGGACCCACATCCCACCAACCTTTTCAACTCACTTTCCATTACATTTCTTAAAACCCGTGCCGGATCAAAGTGTATCGAATTTTAGGGGACGGAGGTAGTAATAACGAACGAGGGTTATTAAAAAATGACATTTAATTCACGAAAGTTGACTAAAGTCTTTGGTGAACACTTTCAATTGCTTTCTTGAGTCTTGACACTCCAATCAAATAATAAATGCACTAGTCCGTTCAACGTTGTAGTAAATTCTTCTTTCATTAATGAGAAAATGATGTCCAACTTCATGCATGTTCTCAATCGGTCATTAAATTGATGAGAAATATCTTCGTGTAGTTAATATAATCTGGTTTTTTTGAAGAAACAAAACATTTTTTGGTTAATAGCAAAAAGAATTCACTAACTTTTGATCAATTCAGATTTTTATTATGAACTTTAAATATGGTGTAAATATACACCAACATTGACTTGATATACGTATTAGTGCCAACTGCAAAATCTTTTAACGTCCCAATAAATATGAAACATTAGGTTTTCGGCACGTGATTTTATGCAGTGTTGTTTTGTGAGTTAATGAAGAGAGAGTAAAGTAAGAGAGAGGGAAAAGTAGAGAGAGATGCTTCCATTTTAGGAAACGATTTATTTTTAGTGGGACAACCCAAAAATGAAAACATTGCATTTCTAATGGGACAGATGAAGTATTTACTTATTGCTGCATTGATCATTAGTCTATTGTGGCTAAAAATTGACATGTGGTCTCCAGGTAAGATTTAATTTGCTACTAGACACGCCACATAAGATTTAATATGCTAGAAATTTATAGTCGTGCTAAATTTGCTATTAGTTCAAAGTTGATACTTCCTCATTTTTTTTAAATAGGGAGGTTTAAAACGGCATAAGTTTTAATGCACAATTTGATAAAGTAAAGAGGGAGATGGAGAAAATTTGATAAAGTAAGAGAGAGATGGAGAAAAATTGGTAAAGTAAGAGAGATGGAGAGAAAAAAAGTAATGAAATTAATGTAAGTGTATGATGGTGTCCACTTTATTAGGGGTGTAAAAATTTTCTAAAGTAGAAAGTTCTAAAGTTACTATTTTTAAAGAACGGACTAAAAAAGGAGAAAGTTGCTATTTTAAAAAAACGGAGGTAGTATAATTTTTCACCACATTTAAAGAATTAAAGTTCATGATAAAAACTTGAATTGACCAAAAATTGGTGTATTTTAAGCTATTGACCAAACTTTTTCGTATATAAATATCAGTTGTTTCCATAAAAATGATATGTTACCTCATTTACTAATAAAACTCTTTTAGATTATTTGATATCTCATTAGATTAATCATCAAATTATGCGTAGGCATATTATAAAACTCTGTTAGTTTTTTTTCTAACTTTTAAATTTATTCATATTTACACTTGTCTAATTTCATCTCTGCGTAATAATGTATTTTCAACATATATCTCCGATCTTCATAGTGTCATTTAAATACAAAACATGTAGTAAGATGCCATAAAAATGACGAGGATCACTTAATCACTTTACATAATTGAAATTCCTCATGGAGGACTTTTCAACTAGAATTATTATCATGGATATTTTATTTTTTTATTACAATATTATTATATTGCATTAAATGAGTTGATGTGGAAAATAAAGAAATTCCAAACAGGTGGCCGATATCATTTTCATAAATCATTTTCAAATTAATTATAGACTCGACTTTGAAGTCATCCCAAGACTCTTCGAACTCTACGAAAATTAAATTATAGACTAAAGTCCAAAATTGATCTCGTACGCCTCCTCAATATTTTTATCCTATACTTTAAATGTGCTAGTATTTTTCCTAAATAATACTCCCGTGAATTGGAGTCTCGATTTGTCATTTTAGTCCATCCGCGAATAGGAGTCTTAGTTCACTTTTACCATAAATGATAATAGGGTCCCACCTTCTCATTCCACTCACATTTCATTTAAAACTAATATATACAAAATTGAAACCAAAGATTTATTTTGGAGAATTATTTTAACAAAGAATATAACAATAAGTAGTTATTTTATAATTTTTCGCTTCGACCAAAATTATGAATATGGTTCGTTCAATTCTTCATTTCATCGATGTAAAAATCATATTGTACAATCTTCATGCATGTACAGTTAAATTTCCACATTAAATCGATGGAAGAATATCTTTGTACATAATCACGAATTATGTTTCAATTTATAATGTACATAATTTTAGTGATAATAAATTAGCCAACCTTCTCTTTACTATACGTCTTTTTCTTTTCTCTGATTTCGAACGCAATTCTTACGTTCAGATTTGTTTGCATGTTGAAAAACTATTTCGTAATATATAAGCTCGGACCTCTTTTTACGTTATACTATATCTTATCATGAATTATATCTTAAAAAATTATTTTATATGATTTGTGATTATGACTTAGTCAAGTTTCACTTTCTTGTTTTGTTTTTCAAGTTGACTGTCAAATCGTCGAGCTATGATGGATTTCAATTAAGAGAATTTTTTCCTATTTAAACTGTTACTCTTGAGATACAATTGAGTATCCTACAAAATACAATTCACTTCAATACATGAGTAAAGAGAGTATGATTTCTGAAAAAAGAATAGCAATCAAATTTGTTCTTGTTGTTCTTTCTTGTGTGTTTGTTTCAGGAGACGCAGAAGTAAGATGCATAGAAAGTGAGAGAGATGCTCTTCTTAGCTTCAAGAATGGCCTCATCGATGAGCGTGGTGTTCTCTCATCGTGGCAAAGTGACGAATGCTGTGAATGGCGTGGTGTTAAGTGCAGCAACACCACTGGCCATGTCATCGCCCTCAAATGTGATCATTTTGGATTGCGAGGTGAGCTTCGTTCTTCATTGGTGGAGTTGCATCGGCCAGCCCACGCCGATCGGCTCGCCGATTTTCGGCTAGCCGCCTCCAATGGTTCGGCTAGCCGATCGGCCAGCGCCGCGAATCGGCTAGCCGGTCGCTAGCCAACCATTGGAGATGCTCTTAGAGCATCCACAATGGCTTTAGGCCAGCCATAGGCCCTCCACTCCCTCTCTCTGCCACGTCAGCAGCACTAAAAATCCACCTGTCACATCAGATTAGGCCAGCCGCAATAAAAATAATTCAAAAAATACTACATTTACGAAATCAAAATTACGATTAAATTAAGGAATTAAATATACAACACATATGCGAGAAAATTCATTAATGGTGTGGCCGGACAAGAAGCCCTGCCTGATTGCCGCTGTGCACTTTTGAATTGGGGTGTGGTCGAGTCTGCCAGCCGCATCGTGCCTGAAGCAGAAATACATATATCGACACTCCAAAGCGTCAACAATACGCATAAATAACTCCATGTGCATTCTAAAACGCCGTCTGAATATGGTTGCGGGAAACCGCGGGTTCTCTGCAAAGTAGTCGTCATATAGCCGCTGATGTGCAGCGGCGTGATCCCGATCAATCACTGCTCGGCAGTGGACAACCGGTGGAGGGCGAGGTATCGCCGGCTGTTCCACCCTTCGCATGTACCGCTCCATCTCACGGTTCATGTAGGCCTCCATCTGCCGTTCGTACTCCTCAGCATCCCAACCACTACCACCACTGCTAGCACCCGCGTCAATCATCGCTCGATGATGCTATTGTACAGAAATTTAGAGAGAGAAAACTCGTTAAAACAAGTGGTGTAAATAAAAATGAAATTAAAATCGCGTTTATATAGGTTTTCAAAAAATTTAAAAAAAGAAAACGAAAAAGGGCGCTGACCGATCGGCACGCCACAATGGCGGCCAGCGCCAGCTGACCGGCCAGCCCAGGGTAATTTTCTCGCCGATTTGGCGCTGGCCGATCGCAATGGTTCGGCTAGCCGATCGGCTAGCAACGCGAATCGACTAATCGGTCGGCTAGCCGCCATTGTGGATGCTCTTAATTGAAGTTTTCCAGAAGCAAATGCAAGAATATAATAATAATTTGCATAGCAGAAGATTTGAATCTATTTCGCAAGACCTCACACTAGAGAATGAATATGAGCCGGGAAAAGAGACAGAATATTCTAATTTTTTATGCTGCAATAGCATATTCAATTTTTGTCCATAGCAATAATTAAATAAATTAACGTCTACCAAAACCTAGTGCATTAAACTTATACCAAAACATGGACTAACCTTGATTACAAAAATCAAAGCGCAATTGTGAAAAAGTGTGAGATTCTTCTAAATTCGGATTTTGCTTATTCTGCTTTTGAATTTGAAAATTTAAGAATTTTATCTATGAGGCAAAACCATCCAAATTGTGGATCTAGATCCAAAAAGTAAAAATAGTAATTGCTTCCAAAATTATATATTAATAAAATAAAGGTGAAAGGCCTTTAGTAATAGTAGTGGTAAGAAACGGAGGATGATAAATATAACTGGGCTTCAAATGGGCGTAATATTGGGCCTTATAATTTAAAATGGGCTATGAACAAAAAAACTTGGCAAAAACCATAATGCAGTACTGGCAGCCTGTGACAGACACACATCACCTGGCTGGGAAGGATCTGCTGATAAAAATACACATTTTTTATTATTATTTCAAGATTTATTGTTATTTTCAGTTTTGGATTACTATTTTTTGGATATAATTCACACCCCATGTATCACATTCCGAACGCATTGGGTCAGGGTGCTCAAAAATCTAAATTATACTCCCTCCGTTCCATAATAGTAGAGTCATTTTGCTATTTTGGTACGTTCCGTAGTACTAGAGTCATTTTCTTTTTTAGTAAAAGTCAACACATTTCTTCACACCTACTTTACTCTCTCTTACTTTATTCTCTCTACATCTCTCTACCTTTTACATTTCCTACTTTATCTTCATTTATTTAACTCACCTAACCAACTTTTTCTTAATCTCCGTGTCGAAAAGAAATGCCTCCACTACTGTGGAACGGAGGGAGTAATTGGTTGCACTTTAAAGAGGAGTACTGTCTAGCTAATTGAACAGCGCTTTTTCGTCATTTACCAATTGATTGTTACAATTAATTAAGAGCATCTCCAATAGCGGCTAGCCCACCGGCTAGCCGATTCTTCGCGCTAGCCGGTCGGCTAGCCGAACTATTGTGGCAGGCGAGCGGCAAATCGGCGAGCGCATCGGCGTGGGCTCGCCGATCGCTCGTCGCTCGCCGATGCGCTAGCCGATCGGCTAGCCGCTATTGTGGCAGCCCGATCGGCCAGCGACCGGCGAGCGGCCGATTTTCGATTTTTTTTTTTTTTTTAAAATCATATATAAACGCGATTTTCATTTCATTTTCATTTGCACCACTTGTTTTAACGAGTTTTCTCTCTGTCTAACTTTCTGTTCAAGAGCATCGAGCGATGAGTAACGCTGGCGGTAGCGGTAGCGGTAGCGGTAGTGGTGGGGATCGTGAGGAGTACGAACGGAGGATGAACGAGGCTATGGAAGCCTACATGAACCGCGGGATGGAGCGGTATATGCGTATGGTGGAACAGCACTACCACCAGCAGGCGATACCTCGCCCTCCACCAGTTGTCCACCACCGAGCAGTGATTGATCAGGATCACTTAGCTGCACATGAGCGGCTGTACGCCGACTACTTTTCAGAGCGCCCGCGGTTTCCCGCCAACATGTTCCGGCGGCGTTTTAGGATGCGCAGGGAGTTGTTTATGCACATCGTTGGGGCATTGGAGCGTCGCTATCTGTGTTTCCGCTTCCGGCACGATGCGTCTGGCAGACCCAGCCACACCCCCATCCAAAAGTGCACGGCGGCAATCAGACAGTTGGCCTACGGAGGCGCGGCAGACATGTGGGACGAGTACCTCCACATCGGTGAGTCGTCGGCACTGAAATGTCTGAAGGAGTTCTGTGACGGCGTGATAGACACTTTCGGTGGGCAGTACCTTCGAAGCCCTACTGCCCAAGATTGTCAGGATCTGATGCAGATGCACGGGGAGAAGCATGGGTTCCCCGGGATGTTAGGCAGCATAGATTGTATGCATTGGGAGTGGAAGAACTGTCCGACTGCCTGGAAGGGGGCCTACACGACCGGCTACAAGTCAAAGAACCCCACGTTAATCCTCGAGGCCGTAGCTGATCACCGGCTGTGGATCTGGCATGCGTATTTTGGGGTAGCCGGGTCGAACAACGACCTCAACGTCCTGAACTCGTCTCCCCTCTTCAACGAGAAGTGCCAGGGCGTCGGTCCAGCCGTCTCATTTGTGGCCAACGGCAACCGGCATGATATGGGCTACTACTTGGCGGATGGGATATACCCTCGGTGGCCGGTCTTTGTGAAGACGATCAGACAAACAAGTGATGAAAAGAAGGCCTACTTTGCGCAACGACAGGAGTCGGCGCGCAAAGACGTGGAGCGCGCATTTGGTGTGCTCCAGTCTCGATGGGCGGCAATTAAGGGTCCAACGCGTTTGTGGGATGTCGGCTGCGTTGGCCAAATAATGTACGCTTGCATTATCCTTCACAACATGATCGTCGAAGACGAAGGCGTACAACTGACTAGTTGGGCCACTGACGATGAAGCCGGTCCAAGCCACGGAACGGCCACCCCTAGTGTACGACAGGGGGTACCTCTCTATGAAGCCGGCCGACTGAAGGAATTTGCCAACATGCGCCAAGTGGAGGCTCATATTCAACTCCAAAAGGATATAATTGAAGAGTTGTGGGCACGGAGGATTGCACGGAGATAGTTTTTTTCTTTATTTATGCATGTAATTTTTTTTTTATCTATGTAACTTTTTTAAATGCAATTAATGAATTTTCCCGTATATATGTCGTACATTTTATTCCGTATTTTAATGGTTTTGTAGTTCCGTAAATGTAGTATATTTTGAATTGTTTTTATTGCGGCTGGCCTATGGCTGGCCTATGGCTGGCCTAAATCTGACGTGGCAGGTGGTTTTTTTGGTGTTGCTGACGTGACAGGGGAGAGAATGGCTAGCCTATGGCTGGCCTATTACCTATTGCGGATGCTCTTAGTCCAAACTAAGAGTATACAATTTTTTAGAAATTTCAATGTATTAGTGTATATAATAAAAATATAGTCAAACATCGTTATGCTATTTTCATATTTGTTTATGGAACATAGCATGGCCACATATATTTTATCCTGTTTCTATTTTGCAAGTATTGAAAAGTTAATTTATCTCTTCATTTAGTGCTGAAGTAATTTACAGGAACCATGTACGTTATTATGGGATGGGATCCGCTACCATGCAAAATGCCACCGCATGGAATGTGCTGTGGTGATCCAAGTCATTCATTTGTAAAATGAAAAAAAAAATACTCCCTCCGTCCCCGAATAAGAGTTACTAATTTCAATTTTGGTCCGTCCCCAACTAAGAGTTGAACTTCACTTTTACTATAAATGGTAAGTAGGTCTCACATTCTACTAACTCATTTCACTCACATTTTATTGTAAAACCAATATAAAAAAGTGGGTCTCACATTCCACTAACTTTTTCAACCAACTTTTCTTTACATTTTTTAAATCCGTGCCCGATCAAAGTACTATTCCTAATGGGGGACGGAGGAAGTAATATAATTAAATAAAATTAATCAATGGTGTAGATCACCACAACATTCCTGTGGCATTTTGCACAGCTGGAGATCCCAGCCAACGTTATTATATAGTGTGTGGGTTGAATCAGTCAAACACATCAATCACTTTTAATTGTAATTATTGAAGAACTTTTTTCATCAATTATTAGTGACTTTTGTTATTATTGCAGAATTTCTGTCCCAATTTCTAATTATTTGTGACTTGGAGGAGAAATTTCTAATTAATTGAATTATGCTTCGTCATAATTTAATACTCCTCCGTCCCACAAAAGATATCACACTTTCCTTTTTAGCTTGTCCCACAAAAGATGTCATATTTCCCTTTTTAGAAAAAGTTCTCTCTCACATGAATATAAAAATTATATTTACTCTCTCCATTTAACACACCAAACAAAACCTCCTAAAATTTCATGCCATCTCACAAGTGTGACATCTTTTGTGGGATTGGAGAGAGTATATAGATTGTTATAATTAATTAATAAAAAATTAGAGTATACAATGTTTTCATAAAAAATTAGTGTCAAATACTCCCTCCGTCCCAGAAAGATTGTCTCATTTCCTTTTTCACACTCGTTTTGCAAAAATAATAATAAATAATTAAATAATTAAAAGAGAGAATAATGTAGAGAATAGTCTTACCTACATTATTCTTTCTTTTATTTTACTCTCTTTCAACTTTACCTATTTATTATTATTTTTGTAAAACGAGTGCAGAAAATGAACTGGGACAATCTTTCTAGGTCGGAGGGAGTAATAAAGATTATAGTCAAGTCATACAATCTTCATGCAGTTAAATTCATCATTATTGCTGAGAAATATCTTTGTATATAATCTTCATGTATTATCCTTCCATTTATTATGAAGTATATTTTTAGTAGGGATGTCAATCGGGCTAATCCATTCGGGTTCGGGCCAGCCCACTCGGGTCGCCGGTCTATTTGGGTGCGGGCCATTCGGGTTATGGATTTTTCGGGTCATAAATTTTCAACCCTAACCCTAACCCGTCGGGTTTTGGGCTAACCCATCGGGCTATTCGGGTCTAAAAGCTTTCGAAAATAATCTCTTGTATCAAAATTTTCTTCTATAAAATGATTTTAAATTTTAGATACTTTTTTCTTTTTAGTTTAGAATCCTATAAAATCTTCAAATTTTAATATTTTTTCAATAATACTTGAAATGAAGTCTTTCATCTCGATCAACTACAATATAAATTAAAGCTTGTGTTCGTGTCATTATTATGGCATTGTTCGTAACTAATTCTTTATGAAAATTAAAAATCATATCTTACATGAATCATTATTAAAATGATAAATATATTTAAGATTTTGATGAGTTAGTTCTTCATTTTGTCTTGTTTGGCTATGGTGGTGGTAAGACACTAGTAACAGATGATGGGACGGTGCAATAATGAGTTGAGATGGAACTTGAAAGCTGATATTGTGGGATCGAGTAAAAAAGTGTAGAATGATGATTGCATAAGACTAATGATTGTGTAGAATGAAGACTGAGAATTCAAAAGTATAAAAAATCCCTAAACCTTAATATTTTGTAATTAAAACTCACAATCCACGGGCCGACCCGCAACCCGTTCGGGCCAACCCGTTTAACCCGCCAACCCATTCGGGCCAACCCGTTTAGCCCATTTTGTATTCGGGTAATAAAATTACAGTCCTAACCCGCTCATACTACCGGGTTGTTCGGGCCGGCCCACGGGTTTCGGGTTGAATTGACATCCCTAATTTTTAGTGATAATAATTTAGTCAACTTTCGCTTTCCTATTTTGCCCTTTTCATAGATTTTAAACGCAATTCTTACGTTTATATATTGGAAAATAGAATACAATTATTTAAAAGTATTATGCGTATAATCATCAAAAATACGTTTATATATTGGAAAATATAATACAATTGTTTAAAAGTATTATGCGTATAATCATAAAAAATTATCTTTCAAATTATTATGTAGATTTTTAATGGTTATAGTTTAGCCATCATTCGCATTACTATTATAATCCATCCGTCCCGTTTTAGTAGTCTCAGTTATTTTTGAGCACTCGTTTTGTGAAAATGATAATAAATACTCCCTCCGTTTCTTCATAGTTGAGTCATTTTACTATTTCGGGAAGTTTCTTCATAGTTGAGTCGTTTCCTTATATGGTAACTTTTTCCTCTCTCTTACTTTACTCCCTTACTTTATTCTCTCTACTTTATTCACTTTATACTTTATTCTCTCTACCTTTTCCTCTCTCTTATTTTTTTATCTATTTATTTACCACACCCAACATTCATTTCTAAAACTCCGTGCCGAATAGTTCCGCCTCAACTATGAAGAAACGGAAGGAGTAGTTAAATTGGAGAAATGGTAAAGTAAGGGAGAGAATAATGTACATAATAAATAGTTAAAGTGGAGAAATAGTAAAGTAAGATAGAGAATATTATTTTCTATCTTACTTTACTATTTCTCCATTTTAACTATTTATTATCAATTTTACAAAACGAGTGCTGATCAAATGTAACTGGACTGCTAAAGTGATCAAATGTAACTGGACTGCTAAAGCGGGATGGAGGGAATACTTCTTTTTTTTTTCGTTGATTTTGAATGTACTTCTTACCTTAAATTCTGTTTAATTATATGTTTGAAAAGTCTTTCGGCATTTAAAACCACGTATTATTTTCTATGTTAATATAACTTAATCACTATTCATTTTCTAATTTTGTCTTTCAAGTTGACTTCTAAGTCGTCTAATTGGAATTCATTTTAGGTATATTGCCTATTTAAACCGTTACTCCTCCCATAGTCAGTTCACTTCCAAACATAAATAAATACAGTATGATTTCTGATAATAGAATAGCAATCAAATTTCTTCTTGTTGTTCTTTCATGTGTGTTTGTTTCAGGAAATGCAAAATTGAGATGCATGGAGAGGGAGAGAGAAGCTCTTTTAAGCTTCAAGAATGGCCTCATCGATGAAGATGGTATTCTTTCATCATGGCAAAGTGACGAATGCTGCGAATGGCACGGTGTTGAGTGCAGCAACACCACTGGCCATGTCATCGCCCTCAAATGTGATCATTGTGGATTGCAAGGCGAGGTTCGTTCTTCATTGCTTGAGTTGCATCATTTAACTCGTCTTGATCTCAGTTCGAATAATTTTGGAGGCATTCCAATCCCAAAATTCATTGGTTACATGAAACAATTAGAATACTTGTCTCTTGGGAGTTGTAACTTACATGGGAGTATTCCTCCTCAGTTAGGGAACCTTACCAACCTATTGCTCACTTGACCTTCAAGAGAATGATTTTGGAGGCACTCCAATCCCAGAATTCATTGGTTTCATGAATCAATTACAAAACTTGTCTCTTTGCTTTTCTAACTTTTCCGGGACTATTCCTCCTCAGTTAGGTAATCTTACCAATCTACTCTCGCTTGACCTTCGTGAGAATGATTTTGGAGGTATTCCAATACCAGAATTCATTGGTTCCATGAAACAGTTACAAACCCTGTGTCTTTCCAATTCTAATTTTTCTGGGATTATACCTACTTGTTTAGGGAACCTTACCAATCTACGCTCACTTGATCTCTCACAAAACACTTTGAGTTCCATAGCTCCTTTTACACTTGGTTCTCTATTTGAATCACTAGAATTACTGGACTTGTCTAATAATCAAGTCAGTGGATTGGTGCCACGTGTGAGAGGATTTCCTTCATTGACATATCTGAATCTTGGGGGAAATAACTTTACAGGTTCTATTCCTCTGAATATTGGCCAACTATCCATGCTTCAATATCTAGATCTTTCTAATAATGATTTGGATGGTTTAGTTCCTCTAAGCATTGGCCAACTATCCAACCTTCAACGTCTCTATCTTTCTCATAATTCTTTGGAAGGTATAGTGTCTAAATTCCACTTTTCCAAGCTTCACAAGTTAGAGGTACTAGATATATCCTTCAATTCATTGATCTTGGATATTGCCCCTAATTGGAGACCTCCTTTCCAGTTGAGTTATATATCTTTAGGCAGGTGCAATGTGGGCTCATATATCCCAAAATGGCTCCGAACTCAGGGGAACTTGACATACCTTAATCTCAATGATGCCAATATATCATATGAAGCCCCAAGGTGGTTGTGGAGTACATTTCCTCTGTTAGAAGGCTTATTTCTATCCCGCAATCATTTAAGTGGTACAATTCCGAATCTTTCAAACACTTCCATTTGGTATATGGATCTTAGTTACAATCAATTCTCAGGTCCTTTACCATTATTTCCCTATGATCTCTTTGCAATAAACTTGAGTGGAAATAAGTTATCTGCTTCAATTTCATCTCTCTGCAACACTCCCCATTTTGATCTTGAATTCTTTGACCTCTCAAATAATCAGTTGGCTGGAGAGGTTCCCAATTGCTGGGAGAAAATGCCTACCATGATGTACCTCAATCTAGCAAACAACAGTTTTTCGGGCGAAATTCCCGACTCATTTGGCTCTTTACCTAACCTCCGTGAACTACAAATGCATGGTAATAATTTATCTGGTGAATTGCCTGATAGTTTGAGACTTTTCCAAGAAATGAGTTTACTTGATTTTGGAGGGAAAAAGTTAACAGGAGAGATCCCCACTTGGATTGGTCTGATGAATAAGATGGTAATTCTAAACCTTCATGGAAATAAATTGCATGGCAGTATTACTCCCCAAATTTGCAATCTTACTGATATTCAAGTTTTGGATTTATCGGTAAACAACTTATCTTCGATAATACCCGATTGCTTCAACAATTTCACTCTCTTGGCAGATAAGGATTACATGTATGGTGAGCCGTTTTATTTTGATATATATTTGGGTGACTTTGAACATCGGGAGTATGAACATTCATCATTTCAATGGAAAGGTAAGGAAACAGAATACAGGAAAAATCTGTGGAGTCTCAAACTCATTGATTTTTCAAGCAATAGATTGACTGGTAACATTCTGAAATCATTTTCCAATATGAGCAGACTAAATTCGTTGAATCTATCAAGAAATAGTTTGGCGGGATATTAGTAAAATGGAGATGCTAGACTCTCTTGATCTATCTCATAACCGACTCTCGGGCAATATTCCTGCAAGTTTGGCGGAAATACACACTCTTGGCGTTCTTGATTTGTCGAACAACAAATTGTCTGGAAAAATTCCGACGGGTACTCAACTTCAGAGCTTCAATGCATCGTCTTATGCCGGGAATGATGGACTCTGTGGCAACCCTCTACCGATGTGCATTGAAGATAGCTTGAGGCCATCCACCACTAATCCGGTGGATAACATGAATGAGAAGGATGGCAACAACTTCTCATTTATGCAAGAAGTTGGCATATCAATGGGCTTTGGTTTTATCTTTGGATTTTGGGGAGTTATTGGCTCATTCATATTGAAGAAATCATGGAGAATAGCATTCTTCAACTTATTCGATGCTGCTGGAGATTGGTTTTACGTCAGGATTGCTGTGTTTGTATCCAAATGGAGGCGAAGCTGAAACATGCAGGTAGTATCAACTTCATTTTTTGCTCTTAAATACAGTTTTCAGGTAATTTTCCTAAAAAAACATATAAATTTATTCTTCACGTTACTATTTTAACATATTATACTATCAAGATTTTATTTTTATATTCGTAATATCCTCATTATTTTCAGCGGTGAAACTAGGCGCTTTAACGTTCAATCAAAACATTCGCAATATCCTCATTATTGAAGAATTTCTATTATCAATTAGTAGTAGTACTGAAGATAATTTCCGGGAAAAAAAACTATATTGTTTTAGGCTAATTGTCACAAATATTCTAACTACATTTCATGTGTTAATTACAGTTTTAGGTTAATTGACACAAATATTACAATATTTACTTGAATATGTTGTATGCACATTACTTTTAAAATATTGCAATCAAGATACCAGTTTTGGTATTATAACATTTCCAATTTTTTCAGCAATGAAAATATGGCAATCTTTATAAGTTACTGTAATTTTGCTTTTTTTTTTGTTCTTTTTTTTTTTGAGAATTGTGTCAAATTTCAATGTACTTTCACTTTTCTTAGTCTTTTTACCTTTATTTGTTTTTTGTATTTTCTCATTGAAGAAATCCATATTTCCTGTCTGGAATTGATAAAGATATAAGTGGACACTTTTATGTTACTTTATCTCATGCGAACTCTGGCATGGGCTTTAACATATCAGCCCAACAACTCTCACTTTATTGGGCTGTGATAACTCCATCTTCGTATACTTGTCTAAAGTGTATATGTCATTTAGAAAAATAAAATTTACTAGTATTAAATTATATGGGAAGGAAATAAAGTAGAGATATAAAAAGAAGAAAAAGCAAAATAAAGTAATACTTCTACTTTTTTCTAAAAATGAAAATTTATCACTTACGATGAGATATCCAATATCAGTCTTTGCAATGGGACGACAGAAGTACTATGTTATATTTTTCATTCTAATTTTTAAATATATACTACCTTCGTCCTTGAAAGTTTGTCACAGTTTAGCGTTTCGGTTCGTCTCTGAAAGTTTGTCATACTTCACTTTTTACCATTTTTGGTACTGGACCTCATATTCCACTAACTCAGTCATACTTCACTTTTAGTTTACAAAACCCTAGGCAAAATGAAAATTCAGGACATAGTGCCAGTAATTTTGGTTTTGCAGTTGATATTGACTGCTAATCCTGTAAGAGTTTTCAACATAAAGAATTATGGAGCAACGCCAGGTCAAGACATTAGCAAGGTAATTGTGATAGTCTGATTTTGTAATTGTTTAGGGTCAAAATCAGACTATCACAATTACGTTGCTAATGTCTTGACCTGGCGTTGCTCCATAATTCTCTATGTTGGAAACTCTTACAGAATTAGCAGTCAATATCAACTGCAAAACCAAAATTACTGACACTATGCCCTGAATTTTCATTTTGCCTAGGGTTTTGTAAACTAAGAGTATTAATTTTACTGAATGTGTTTCACAATTCATTGCATGAGGTATTTATAATTGAAGGTTTGTATAATTTAGGGTAATAGGAATATATCAAAACGAAATCATGCCATAAAAATAAGTAAAATACTCATTGGAATTCTTAATTTGTAAAATAAAAGTTTAAAGGAAACAAATTGATACGAAATCCTATAAGAAAAATATCATATGGTAATGGAATGTTTTGGAATGTATTGAAATTAAAATAAATAAAATAAGAATTTCCATGTTAAGGAAACGTATAGGTTTCATAATACTCCTATATTCCACCGCATACAGCATCTTATTGTATGATTATTACGTATCTTACCACAATATAAGAGTCACAATCTAATCAATATTTTCATATTGGTTTATTTTAAATTATATTCTATATTCTAACTAAATTTAAATACATATAGAAGGAGGGCACTATACGAAAATAGAAAATATTCTAACCTAATTAAAATACAACTATATGGAAATAGTAGATGTGGGATATTAATAATAATTTAGTGGTAAATTATTTAGAAGATCTTTTATCTTTTTAATTCTTGTCAATACACCTTAAATAAAAATAAATAGAGCAGCAAGATATTCGTGTTCACATTATCACAAATTTAACAGTTAATTAAAATAATTAAAGTAATCTAAAGCCACGAATTTCTTAGCAATGACATACGTATTTGATAACAGTCGCACTTCCTATTATTGATAGATTTAAATCTGTAACGTCCCGAGTATTTCCTATCTTTTTAGTTGATCTTGAAAAGACGTCGAATGAATATCCGATTTTTTTATCGGTTAATCTTCGTTCCTTATTAACAATCAAAGGGGAATATTAAATGTTTACGATAAATCAATAAATGTAGTAATTTATGTTTAATAATCAGCATACCACTAAAGTACTAATTGTAAATTTTATATAATAAATTTAAATTCAAGAAATAAAGCATATTAGAAATAAAAGAATTTATTTCTTATGAGCTTAAATAAAAAAAAAAAAACTACATTATTTTAGAAGCCATTCTTGGAAAAGCCAAATCACTAAAAGAATTTCTTCCTAAAAGCCCAAATGTTCCTCTTTACATATGTTGCAATAGCTTTCCTCCACCTTTTCCTGCTTGATTACTCTCCTCCCCCGTTCAAGCCACGTAGCCATCCTCTCCCACCTCCTCCTTGAATACCCTCATCCACCTCCTGCTTAATTATCTTTACCATAAATTTAGTCCCAAAGTTTCCACCACATGTACAATCTACAATCGCTACCACACAGACAACCTTGAGCAACAAAGCAAGCATGATTATCAGCAAGCAGGTAACTTTTTCCAATACCAGAATCATATAGTACCATTAAACATACAAATTTCATACTAAAGTAGTGAAATTCATAAACATACAACCAACAATTCTTGTAACTCCTTTTCATCGAATTCATAAAATGGATGAACCAAGTTCAAGTTAAGAACTTATCTTAAGAATGCAAGTCTGCCGGACTTCCGGCGACCGAGTTTCGGCACGCCGTCGCCGACGGTGGAAGCCCCACACCCCGATACGTCACTGATTTCACCACCTCTACAAATCTACAAGTTAAATTCCAAAACTTTGAGATCGAAGATTATAAATCCTTAGAAAATGAAATAAAAGGGAAGAATAATAAATCAATCCTTAACTTTTGGGGAGTTCGGCGGTGCATGACGGTGACGGCGGTGGAATCCGAGAGGGAGAGATGGAGGGCCGCGACGGCGAGCCGCCGCGCTCACAGCCGCCACGGCGGCGTAACAGATCCGAGAGAGGGAGAGATTTAAAGGGGAGAAAGAGAGAGAGGAGAGAGAGGGGAGGGGACAGAGAGGAGAAGAGAAGAGGGGCGCCACCGCGGAGGTGGACGGCGGACGGCGACGCTGAGCTGGCCAGCTGGGGCCGGCGGCAGCAACAGGTAGTGAGAAGGAGGAGTTCCTCTCACGTCAATTTGGGTTGGGAGTGAGGAAGATGAAATGGGGTGGGCGGATCCAGGATTTTATTGTAGGAGGGGCAAAATTATATATAGGAAAATTACGGATCCAGGATTTTATTGTAGGAGGGGCAAAATTATATATTGGAAAATTTTTATATATTTGAGAAAGGGCAATTAGTATAATTTTATGTATATATTCAAAAATTTGCAATAAATGTATAAAGGGGAAGAAGGAGTGAGGAGGGGCATTTGCCCCACCCTTAACTAGGCTAGATCCGCCCATGGGTCTTTGCATATGGGTTTTGGTTTAAATTGATTGGGCTAGTATTTTATTTACTTGGGCTAAAATATGGTTGAGAAATAAATCCAAGCCCAACTTCTAATTAATTGGTATTGCAGTACATAATCTGTAGAGGCCCAATTCCGAAATTTTTATTTTGGATGGAAGAATAAATTGGTTAAGCAAGCTAAAATAATTAGTTGCGATCCGAGTTGTTATAGCTCTGTGTAAAATTTGTAGTAGTGTATGAAATACCAATTTAATCGAAGCCCGAGAATAGTGGAAAAAGAATCATTCAATAACAAATGAGTTTTAGAAATTCCTTAAAGATGAGTAAAATAAGAAAAGAGAATTAATTTTGAGGCATGCATTCCTATTAAAGTTTAAGAATCTCTTGAAGTCTAATTAGTATTTTATATTATATTGTGACGTTTTCAAAAAGGTTATCTCCTCAAGTAGGGTCGGAGCGAGAAATTCAAGTTAAGGAAATTAAACGAACGAGGTGAACTTTTCTATCCTACATACTAATGTGGATGAAAATATAAACTTATGTTTGTTATTTGTGCAAATGATGTTGTCTTGCCATAAATGATTTGTTTTATGCCTATCTGTTTGGTTGGAACGTAAGAATCGAATTCGGGTTCGAGTGAGAGTGGTGTCCCTACTCGGACTAGTGTACACAGGTGACCGTGGAAGGTGGCCACCTTCCATGGAACAAAGATGATATAGTGGAGGCCGTTGGGAGGTGGCCACCTCCCCGGCTGGAGAAAGATGTAGGTGACCGTGGAAGAGCACCATCTCCACGGCACTTGGTGTTCAGATATGGCAAAAGTACAGAAAGAACTTAGACTGATTAGTCGAACTTTAGCTCACAAAGAATTTAGTAAGCTCGGGCATTTTAAAAGAAAATCCTCGAGTGTTACTGTGATGGCATGACAATGTTTTTATTTTATATATGTATATTTCGGCAATGTGTTCACTGAGTATTTTTATAATACTCAGCCCTGCATATATTTCTAAATGTGCAGGGTGAGCAGTGACGGTGGAGAATGCTGAGTAGAGTTATGATTTTCTTTTTATTTTAAGTAGAGGCTCTCGGCGGTACACGTCTCTATACATGTGACCGTGTTCACTCCGCTGCATACTAAGGTTCTAGACAACATTGCTTGTTTTTCTATACTCTGATAAATATTTATTGAAGAGTAAGATTTCCATTCAATTTCATGTGATTAAAAGTTTATTTAAAATTGTTTCTTCATTTATTTCCAAGTGAATATTAACTCATTATTAATCCCCTTTCTATTCCCCTCCTCTTATTTCCCACCCCTAGTCACGGTTTCCCGGTTTTGCTATCCTTAGCCAAGTGCATTCGTGACAAAATCATACAAAAATAATTAAATATTCGATATTATAATTCAAAGACTAAATTCAATATGTGGTAATAATGACAAGGTTCTGATTCTTTTGAGGGTAAAGAAAACTAGAAAAGAGCACACCAAAATCAGATTTCCACCTAAATAAATTTGTCCAACAACACAAATCATACATTTTATGAAAATAAATAATAAATGTAATTTTAAATAATATTATTAGAAAATGAAAAATATTCTAAGAATCAATCACGAGTTTTGAGGACCCCATTATTCAACTTAAGGAGGAGTGTTAGCAAATAAAAATATTCTAAGAATAATCACATTAGTACTATATTCTTTGAATAGATTTGTTACGTTGAGAATAGATTGATATTATTCCTTGTATAAGCAAAAATACGAATGCTTGGGCAATCGGATGGGACCCCAAGCATAGGGAGGATCCAGAGAGGTTTGAACCGGAAAGATTTCTTGAAAAACCGATAGATTTCAAGGCAAATGCGTTCCAATATATCCCTTTTGGTGGTGGAAGGAGGATTTGCACCGCTATAGGATTTGTGACCTAAAATGCTTAAACAAAGAAAATAAAAATTATATTTCTGGAGTTTTAATTGCTGAAATAGAATTCTTATTATAATCGGAATGATTCCAATTTCATTATTTCCGTTTTATTTATGATGATTGTTGGATTAATAAATTTTATGAAACTTTTCAAGAATTTCTTGGGTTAAATATGTCATTTGTGTATCAAGGACTCAACTAGAAAAGTAAGGTTTTGTTGGTGTATTTGCAGCAAGAGTTTGATCAACTAATATAACTCTATGTTTGAGTTTTTAGTATAGTAAGGTTTTGTTGGTGTTTTTGCTAGTAATATTTGTTAGGCTATTTCATGTTCTAGTTCAAGTCACTTTTGGGCTTGAACTATGTTTGAAACTTTAGATTTTAGTTATATTTTGATTTTGGTCCTAACTAATAGTAGTAAAAAAATTTACATTTTGGCGAGACTTATATGAGTTTTTTTTTTTTTTTAATATTAGTACATTGATAAGGAAAGAATTAATATGAAATCCATACACCATTAAATTACTACACACCAACCATCATCAAAAATTAATACGCACCCTTCCATGATAAAAATAGATAAATTGGTAGGTTGATACAATAGGTAAATAAAATCTTTGTCAATAAAAAAGTTATATCTTTCACAAATATAAATAGAAAAAAATAGAAAAATAATGATCGCACAAGTCCAAAGATGTTCAACGCCCAACTAAATTTTGTAATTTGTATTCAGTCTTTTTATCTTCATTTGTAAACTTTATGTTCGTTTTTTACCTTCTAAACTTCATGTTGGTGTATAGTTTTTTTTATTCCAGAGTGGATGTTTGTGTTTTGGTACTTTCACTTTATTTTCATAGTTGTATGTGGTTCTTAATTATAAAATGAGTGTTACGTTTGTCATTTGGGTATACTAAGGCAAACATAATGAAATAAGGTCAATTTAAAAAGGTATTGGTAAATTTAAACTTAATGTAGCTAACCATAAATTAATGACTCCAAGTTATCAACAAGGGCACTCCCTAGATTACGTTTAAAATTAGCTAATTACCAAATAAAATAAGGACTCATTCGGTTCACGCTATTGCGCATGACTAGAGACCATGTTTATTCTTATATCTTGTTCGATTATTTTTCTCCAAAAAACATGGACCCTGACAATGTATCTCATTGTGTCTAAATAATTGGTTCACTCAAACTCTAAATAATTGGTTGGACTTGAAGGAGAAACTTTGAACTAATTGAATTGTGCTTGTTCATCTTTTAATATAGTACGTTGATATAATTAATTAATCCAAAATTAGACTATACAATTTTTTCAATTTCAAAAAATTAGCGCTTTGCTATTTTGGTATTTTTTTTTTCATTGGCATACTCCATATTTTATGTTGATGAAGTATTTTCCAGGAAACCATAAATTAACCTTATATATATAGACTATAGTGTGTAGGTTGAATCAGTCTAACTCAACAATGAATTTTTGGTCTATAATTGAATTAATTGAAGAATTTCTCTCATCAATTATTAGCGAAGTCTTTTATAGGAAACCATAATTGAGATATATTGGAAAAATGACTTTTAATTCTTAAAACTTGACTAAGTCAATATTGGTGATCACTTTTTCAATTGCATTCTCTTTCACACTTTAACGGGTGTTGCTTTTGATTTTTTGGTGATTTTATATACCTTTAAAACAAATCTTTTTATTTAAATTAAATAGATCAAATCGTTGCAAGTGTTCATTTCATGTTAATTTCAGAGGAGCTGAACGTTTATATTACCTAATGTTTTAGAATTTGTTATTTATTTTATGAGTAGTGATTTAGAGACATAATGTCTCTTTGCCATAATACCCCTATGTCATTTTGCCATAATCATACTTTATATTGTGACTAATTTGCCCTATTGTTGTTTTAGAAAGACAAGTCTTAAATTATGAAATTTAATTAACATATACTTGCATTAATGTATTCATAACTTTAATTAGACTATTTAAAATCTTAATTAGAGTATTATTAAATGTACGTCGAATAATTTTATGGGAAATGCTAATAAACTTTTTAAAATATAAAATTAAAAATGATCATTCTTATAAATAAAAATAATTGTGTTTATAAATAAAATTATTAATTTTATATCTGTGAGTAAAAGATATTAATATTATTTTAATAATAAAACTTATTCTATTCATTAATAAAATTTATTATCGTAATAAATAAAATATATTGTTATTTTCAAGAAAAAAATTATTATTGTAAAAAATAAATTTAATTATTTTTAAAGCATCAATAGTCGTTTTTCATCATCGGACCCTTTGATTTATCAGATAGATGAGGAGCTTATTACCAATTGAACTAAACTTCATCGGATATATGATGACTCAAACCCTTTGATTTATCAGACAGATGAGGAACTTATTACCAATTAAAACTAAACTTCATCATCGAATAAAATTTTTTATTTTTCAAATAAAAGTTATACTCTATTTATTATTAAAAGTCGTAACTTTTTTAAAGTATAAAATATATTACTCTATTATATAGAATTATTATTCTTTTGAATAAAATTTATTACTTTAATTTTTTAAATATATGTTATTATTCATGAGAATAAAAGTTGGTACTAAGTTATTGTTTATGCAAAACTATAAAGTACAGCTTAAAACACAAAAGTTATTATTGTTTTGAATAATAATAAACATAATTTGTTTCAATGAATAGAATTTACTACTACTATTTTTTATTGCGAACAAAAGTTTTTATTTATTGTGGAGAAAAGTTATTCAATTTTTCTACTGTACAAGAGTTAATATAATTGTGAAAAATATAATCATTTGATGAATAAAATGTATTGTACTATTAGTTGTCAATAAAAGAATTATTGTAATAAAAAAGTGTTCTTCTTTAAATTGAAAGTTATAACTCTAAGAAATAAAAATTATTACTCCAATAAATAAAAGTTTTTATGCTTATGAATAAACTCTATTACTCTAGAAAATAAAATTACTACTTTTTGCGAGTAAAATACTGTTATTGTAAATAAAATTTAGTAATATTATTTTCCAACAAAAGTTACTATAAGTTTAATAGAAAAAAATTAGTATTATTTTAATTAATAAGTAATTTTGTTCTACTGGATGGTGTATTTTTTTGAATAAAAGTTGTGAATGAAAGTTAACTTTTTTGTGAATAATAAAAAGTCATTCCACAGTTCTAGTGAATACAAGTTTGTGTGAATAAAAATTAGAGTACTATTTATGTGAATAGAAAATTTTATTTTTATGCATAAAAGTTGTATGTAATAATTAAAAGCCATTGCTTTTGCGAATAAAAAAATTGTGATTTTTGTGAAAAACGTTTACGTTGTTATAGATAAAAATTTTGATCATAATGGAGTATATAAAAGTTATTGTTCTTATAGACAAATAAAATGTGATAACTAATATTGATTAAATAGCTTAATATAAATTTATATTACCCTAATTAATCAATTAGTATAAAATAGTAACAGTTTTTATAGTAATATTGGAGAGATAAATCAATTTTTTTAAACAGTTAATAAAATCAAATTGGAAATGAAAAAAACAGAGCAATCTAAAAACTATTTTTTTTATTAAATTATTTTCACTAAAATTTATAAAGACTAATATATGTATGTTTAATATATAAAGACAAAAAATTATACTAATATTTTATATTTAAATATATACCCATAAATATATGCAATAAAAGTAGAGAAACAAAATGAAGATTGTCCATCATAAATATACGGGCCCTATGTTAACAAATACATTCCTTAATTAATTAGATCTAATTAATATAGTAGTACAATTTAATATAAAGGATAGTAAAGTAAATATACAAAATATTAATTTAACTAAAAATAAAATCTGGTATATAATTACTATAAAGTCTGGCATTGCCATTATGTCTCTAAAACATTTCTCTTATTTTATTTACTGTTATGATAGTAATTTCCCCAATAGATGCCAGACACATATCTGCGTAGTGCTGTTCAGATTTTGAAATTTGGTTTTTATGCTATTCATAAAATTAATATTGTTAATAACAAGATATAAGGAGTATTATAATCAACAAAATGGAAATAATAGTATTAATTTCAAAAGTCTCATTATTCATTAACAAATACTCGATTAAATAGGATAACATTGAAACAACGATTAAATATTAAAGATGAAATTGACTAAACCACCAAAGGTCGGGATAGATACAATCCTAAATAAACTTTTAAATTACTTATACTCGATAATTATTTAATAAAAGAACAAAATAATAATACAACTTCATTTTTAGCGGTTATACTACATGTTCTTTCTCTTGATTTTGAACGCTATTCTTGCGTTATGTTAGTGTTTCTTTGGAGCATTATTTCAACCCAATTTCTACGTTCTCATATCATGAATTAGTCTTTTTTTTTGGAAAAAGCGGTGATAATTATCAAAGATTATAAATTGATACTTTTGCAGCGGAATCAAGAACTATTCCTTTTTCTCATTCTGGATTACATAATGGGATCAAAATAAGCTATATACTCTCCCAAGATGTCAATATTCTGGAGTGGCACGAGATTTTAGGAGAAATTGTTAGGTGAAATAAGTAGAGAGAAATATTTGAATGAGAGAGGAGAGATGGATTTATTTTCATATATAAAAAATGGACATTTTAAGTGAGACAAACTAGAAAGAAAGGTGGACATCTTGAATAAGACGGAAAGAATATATATTCATTTTTAGTAAATTTTCCTTTTTAATTTTTAGTGACTATTTCAATTATTTTTTCTTTTGGCATCTTTCCTTCTTTGTCAATTTTTAACTAAAATTTGGATAGTTCCAAGTTCCCTATTTTATGGAACGAATGGCGTATTTAAGAATGACTTTAATTCATGAAAGTTGACTGATCAAGTCTTTGGCAATCACTTTTAATTTGACTGATCAAATTGCTATAATTCATGTATACATTTCATGACAATACAACCTATAATTTCCACATTTCATTGATGAGAAAATGGTGTACAACGTCATGCATGTGTAATTCAATTCGTCATTAAATTTATGGTAAATATCTTGTATAATTAATCTAGTTTTTCGTTTGTTTGATAGATAATACTCCCTTCCCTTCGATCACACTATAAGTGATTGATATTCTTTTTTTGGTTTTTCCATTAATTACAAATGCTAGATTTCCCCTTATAGTAAAAAATAATACTACCGTGCATTTTTTCTCTTACTTTAGCTTTCTCTTACTTGAATTCTCTTCATTTAACTCAATAAGTATCATTTTCTTAAATCTCTGGCCAAAAAATATCAATCACTTATACTAGGAAGGACTATGACGGAAAGTAAATGTGAATTAAATTTGCATAGCGAAATCAGGATAATTCTTTTCCTAGCAATCAAAATTGTTCTTGTTATTCTTTCCTGTGTGTTTGTTTCAGGAGATGCAAAAGTGAGATGCATAGACAGCGAGCGAGAAGCTCTTCTTAGCTTCAAGAAGGATATCATTGATGAGAATGAAATTCTCTTGTCGTGGCAAAGCAACGAATGCTGCGAATGGCATGGTGTTGAGTGCAGCGACACCGGTCATGTCATCGCCCTCCGAATCTGCAATGTGGCATTTGGAGGTAAGATTGGCTCGTCATTACTTGCGTTGCAGCAGCTAAATACCCTTTCCCTTGGTGGCAATAATTTCAGTGGATTTCCAATCCCGGAATTCATTGGTTCCATGAAACAATTACAACACTTGCAGCTTAGCTCGTCTAACTTTGGTGGAATTGTTCCTCCTCAGTTAGGGAACCTTACCAACCTGCGCTCACTTGATCTCTCGTTTAACTCTCTGTCTTCTATATCTCTTTTTCCGAATGGTTCAGTATGGGAATCAATCGAATCATTGGACTTGTCTTATAATAATCTCACGGGATCAATCCCAGACCTGAGAGCATTTCCTTCATTGACAGAACTTGTACTTTCAAAAAATAACTTTACAGGCTCCATTCCTGTAAGCATTGGCCAACTCTCCCAACTTCGATATCTCGACCTTTCATCCAATTCTTTCGAAGGTTTAGTCTCGGAATCCCACTTCTCAAAGCTTCATAAATTAGAGTCACTAGATTTATCCTTCAATCCATTATTGATCTTGGATATTGCACCCGATTGGATTCCTCCTTTTCAGTTGAGTGCTATAAAATTAGTCGGGTGCAATGTGGGCCCGTATTTTCCAAATTGGATTCGAACTCAGATAAATTTGTCGCTCATTGATCTCAGTGGTGCCAATATAACAGATGAAGCCCCTAAGTGGTTGTGGAGCGTGTCTCCTTCTTCGTTAAAGTCCTTATTTATCTCTTACAATCAAATAAGTGGTACAGTTCCGAATCTCTCATCCACTTCCATCAAGTATATAGATCTTAGTTACAATCGATTTTCAGGTCCTATACCATTATTCCTGCCAACGTTTCCGAGATTCGGTTGAGTGGAAACATGTTCTCCGGGTCAATTTCATCTATCTGCAAAATTCGCCACGATGAGGTTAAAAACATTGACCTATCCAACAATCAACTGGTCGGAGAGGTTCCTAACTGCTGGGAGAAAATGGTGGACCTGTTGTCCCTCAATTTGGCTAACAACAGTTTTTCGGGTGAAATTCCTCAATCTTTGGGAGTGTTATACAACCTCGCTGCACTACAAATGCATGGTAATAATTTATCCGGTGAGTTGCCTTACGATTTGAGACATTGTCAAGAATTGAAAATCATTGATGTTGGGGAGAACAAGTTAACAGGAGAGATCCCCGCTTGGATTGGCCAGCTGGATCAAATGCAAATTCTAAAACTTCGTGGAAATAAATTGCATGGCAGTATTCCTCAGGAGATATGCGATCTTACTAGTATTCAAATTCTAGATTTGTCGATAAACAATCTGTCTTGGATAATACCCGATAGCTTCTACAGTTTTTGTAACATCCCGGATTTTAAAACCCTAATCTTCGAACCCTAGAATTAATTGTTGATGACGTGGAATCGAGAATGCTTTAATTTCGTGAGATGAGTCTATGTTGAAAGTTTGAAAAGTCAAACTTGTTGATTTGGTGATGTGGCATGTGTTTTATTTATTGTTTATGTGGCAATTTAATTGTTTAAGGGTGGGTGAGAATGTTGGAGAAAATTTCCATAAATACTTGTCACCCTAATTCTTGTAAATTTTCGAACCCTAGCCCCTTTTGTGGAGGATTTCTATTTTTCCGGATTTAGTTTAATCCTTGGGATATTTATTTAAATTAAGTTCTAAGAGCCAATTATTTCCTTATTTAGAACACAAAAATCGAGCCCCTTATTTGTAGTGATTTTCGAAAATCACTAATGTTGGGAAGGAAGGAATTATTTTATTTTATTTGATCCCTTACTTAATTTCCTTCCATACCTAGAATATATTTATTCTACCAAATCTTTCCATATTTCAAGAGAACCTTACCATATCTTATTTTAATTGATAGTCAAAAAATCCATGCCTTATTTACTAGGCTAAAAATCGCCTATCTCTATGCTCCATGGAGGATTTTCCTTATTTTTATTTTGCTCCATGATATTATATTCTATATGGAAAAATACCAAAAACAAAACCATGGCTATTTAAATTAGCCTCATTTTCGAAATTTGGGAGATATTGCCATCTCCTAATTTTGTTAATTTTCCTTCTCTACATCATCTTATTATTTAATTCTATTTAATTATAAGGCAAAAGATCTTACCAAATATTCTATTCTTATTACCTAAAGATCTCATTGGACACTATAAATAAGAACCAACCCCAACCCTAGCCCCCATAGTTTTGAAATCTCTCTCTCTCCCTACACTCTCTCAATTTTCCTCCACTTTACTCCATAAATCCTTCATATTTTGAGAAGAAATTGAAGTTTAATCCGTGAATATTGAAGAACCAAGCCTATACTTTGTTTCTACCGATTGATTTTCTCTAAAAATGTATTTTTGCTTAAGAGTTATATTGTTCTTCTTCTACCCCTTCTTTTCTTTTTCTTCCAACCGATTTAATCGGTGTTCTTGAACCTTCATGCATATTATTGAGAGAAGACGGGATAAGAAGGGATATGGAACATGTATGTGTGTGTGTGTGTACCGAGAGGGTGAGGTGAGTGTGGGTGCCGTGTGTGTGTGTGTTATGCGTGTGGTATGTGTTGTGTAGTATGTGCTTGTTGGCTAAATACTTTTGCATGACGTGTGATGATAGGTCTAGGGTTGAGACGCTAAGAAAAATATGTATGTTAAGCATGACTTGAAATTAGTAATTCTCGGTGAGTGTGACTTGAAGTCTATAGATTATGATGAGTTAGGTGAATCGTTGGGAAAGAGAGAAGTAACGAGGCATGCATAAGTTAAGAATTTATAATTGAACCTAATTTGTGAATATGTGCCTATGTGAATTTAAAGGTGAAACCTCGGTTGCGAAGCCGGATATCGGAAAAAGCGAATCTACTTGAAATCTAAGCAGACAAGGTGGGCTTTACTCTCAAAAACTCTCTTTTATTTTGTCAAAGATATTATCGGAGCTATAAGGGTGGTTTAACTGTTATGCCATGCCTATGTTTGTTTTATTGTGAGATTGTGTGCCTGATGCCTAGTTTGTGAGTTCGCTCCATTGGGCTATAGGGCTATGGATATGATATACGAATTCGGGTCTGAGTATGGGCCGCAAACCCTACCAGGCTGTGTACACGAGGGGATCGGGAGCCGTCCTAGCTAGTCGGCCGGTCTCGTGGGCGAAAAGCGTGGCCACGCTTTCGTCGCACCATGGAAAGATTGTGATATGTGATGTGGAATTTGATGAGAAAATGGGGAGATATTTTGACTGGCCAGTCTATGGAAAATATTTTGTGATACTCGTGATATTTCTCTTAACTGCTTAAAACTCGAGTTCACTTGGTAAAGGTGGCATAACTTTTGAAATAAAATGTTTTGGCAACGAGCTCACTGGGTATTTCAAAATACTCAGCCCTGCATGTGTTTTTCCTTATGTGCAGGTTGAATGATGACGAGCGGTGGCGGGTGTTGAGCAGCTTAATAAATATGGATATGTTGAACTCTAAGTGTAGTTGTGTCGTCATACATAGCTATGCTTCTCTCTTGGTCGTTTTCCGCTAATTTTTGATACTCTGATATTGTTTCGGTTGAATGGCACTCTTTTCTTTCGTTTTGAGGCCTTAGTATTTATTTCGTGATTCCTTCTTGGATATTATGTCATACATTTAAGATCTTTTGAACCATTTATGATATCTTCCTATTCTCTCTTCTAAATCTCTAGGTCAAGTCTCTACTATTAATTACTCTGATATTTCTCTCTAAATGTAACCCTAGTCTATGTCTACTTCTTTGGAGTCGGTTGGGTAGCAGTTCGCCGCATTTATTGTACCCTAGGAGGGCGGGCTGTTACAGTTTTAATATCTTGTCTAGTAAGAATGCATTGAATCCATCCATTTATGGAAATTTTTTTGGTCAATTTGATGCTAAGATAGTTGGCTATATGTTATCAAATGGTGAATGATTTGGTATTGGAGATCGTGTTACTATCAATGCAAATAAGCGCTATGGATATTCATCGTTTCAATGGAAAGGTAAGGAATCCGAATATTGGGAAAATCTCCGTCTTCTCAAACTCGTTGATGTTTCAAGCAATAGCTTGATTGGGAACATTCCCAAATCATTTTCCACTATGAAGGGATTAAGATCCTTGAATCTATCAAGAAATAGTTTGACGGGATATATAATTCCAGATATTGGTAAAATGGAGATGCTAGAGTCTCTTGATCTGTCTCACAACCAACTCTCTGGCGAGATACCTACAAGTCTGGCACAAATACACACTCTCAGTGTTCTTGATTTGTCTAACAACAATTTGTCCGGAAAAATTCCAACTGGCACTCAATTGCTGAGCTTCAATCCATCTGCTTATGCAGAGAATGATGGACTATGTGGCGACCCTATGCCAAAGTGCCCGGAAGATAGATTGAGGCCACCAACCACTTATCCAAGGGAAAAATTGAATGAAAAAAATGGTAGCATCTTTTCATTTATGCAAGAAGTTGCCATAGCAATGGGTTTTGGTATTATTTTTGGATTTTGGGGAGTTATTGGTTCATTTATATTGAAGAAATCATGGAGAATCACATTCTTCAGTTTGTTGGATGCTATTGGAGATTGGATCTATGTCAGGATTGTTGTGTTTGTATCCAAATGCAGACGAAGCTGAAATACTTATGTCAGGTAATATTACCTAAACTATATGCACTTAAATACATATTTAGTTTAATTGTTGCAAATAACATAACATTACTCGAATTAGTTATATTCACATTACTTATATTGCAATCAAGATTTTATTTCATGGATTTATAACATTCCTATTTTTTCAGCGGTGAAACTACGTGCTTTAGCATTCAATCAAGGTCAAACTAATGGTAGGGGATCTTTCCAATTTATTGTAACTTGGATATTTTTTCATCTTTCTTCTTTTGAATTGAGTCAATGTACTTTCACTTTGATTCAGTTTCTTGCTTTCATTTGTAAACTTTATGTTGGTGTGTATTTGTTTCTTCTTGAAATAAATGTTTGTGTTTTTATGCTGAGTTTCACTTTGTTTTCATAGTTGAAAATGTCATGCATATGCACTATATTATCTGTAAATAATTATATATTTATATTATGTAACGTAGGTCCAATATAGGTCGAAATGAAATGTGTTTACTACTGTAGAATACTTATAATAGAAGAATTATATTATATTTTTCTTTCTAACTTTCGAATATAATGTAATTCTACTTTATGCCTTAATCACCTACCTCATTGTAATTCCTCATGGAGGACTTTTCAACTAGAATTATTATCATAGTCCTTTTATTATTAAAAATAATAGTAATGGGTGATGGTGATTGTCACAACTGTCTTTACCTTGAAATCCATATCCAAAACAAATATAATTGTATCTTTGAGGTCTGGTGTTGGTGTTGTGTAATATCTCCTGAACATGGAAGACAAGGTGGTTCTGCTTGATTTTTATCCGAGCATGTTCGGAATGAGAGCAAGAGTGGCGTTAGCAGTAAAGGACATCGACTGCGAGCACAGAGAGGAGGACTTGCAAAACAAAAGCCAGCTTCTTCTCGAGTCCAACCCCGTTTACAAGCAGATCCCCGTTTTGATCCACAACGACAAACCCGTTTGCGGATCGTTTATTATTGTCGAATACATCGACGAGGTGTGGAAGGACAAATCTCCAACGCTGTTGCCTCGTGATCCTTACCAACGAGCTCAAGCAAGGTTCTTGGCCGATTATATAGACAAAAAGGTACATATAGTTTTATGCACCTGCTATTAGTACAATATCATAATTTGTATAATTATATATTGCTTGCAATTTTACTTATTTCCTGATCGTGAGATTGGATGTGGTTTGCATTACTTGATTGAGTAAAACAAAGCTAACATTATTTTTTTATGTCTAAAATATAGTTGAACTATCTCTTCATTTTATTCTATTTGGAGTTGTATTCAATTGCAAATAGTTGTCTCTAATAAGTTATGTGAATGTTCGTCGATGCATACTCAAACTCACATTAGTATAAAATTGTCAGCTTTAGGCTAAACCTTCGTGATTTTATATAATTATAGTTTAGTATGATTATATATTGCTTGCCACTTTACTTATTTTCTGACTCTAGCAAGTTCGATGATATGTTGATGATATATTGTAGGTAACGGAAACCGGAAATTGGATATGGTGTGCGGAGGGAGAAGAGAAAGAGGCCGGTAAGAAGGGGTTCGCGGAGCTCCTGAAACATATGGAGTCAGAGCTAGGCGATAAGCCCTTTTTCGGCGGCAACGGCTTCGGGTTTTTAGACGTGGCTTTGATCACATATTCCCCATGGTTTCAGACATATGAAACATGCGGCAATTTTAGCATTCAACAAGACTATCCCAAACTGAGCTCATGGGTAAAGAGGTGTTTGGAGATAGATAATGTGTCTAAATCGTTGGCAGATCCCGATAACGTTTACAACTACTATTTGACTCTTAAGAAAAAGCGTGGCCTTTAAATTTCTATTCGTTAATCAATAAAAAGAATAAGACTAGAATTCATATTTACTTTAGCCTTTTCCATTAATATATGTGATATGTCACGTCTCTATAATAACTTATCTTATTATCTTGGACAAGCAAATTTAAAAACGCAAACTATTTCATATTATGATAGTAATATGCATTAACCCCACAAAGATCTGGTCATCGAATCATGATTTGGCTAGATATTAAAAGCTATCTTGAAGAATATATTTTAATGTTAAATAAAGCTATCGAATCATGATTTGGCTAGATACTAAAAGAAATAATAATAAATTAATATTCTTATAGTATAATTTTTAATTTAATTATATTATTACTAAGTTCTACTTACCTTCAAATATTTGTTTTAATTTCTTACTAATTAAGTAAAGCTATAAAATCAGGATTTGGCATAATAATAGAAATATACTTTTATAAATTTTAGTAATAAAAGTAATAATAATAATAAATTAACAGTTTATTTATTATTTTAATTTTTTTTTTATTATTATTATTAGTGCTACTTATAGAGTGAGATAATGATTTGATAGAAGCAGTATTTAAGTAAAAGTTTAAAAATATTCGAGCACCGAAATGCAATATTTAGCTGGCTTCAAATGGGCCACATATTGGGTCTAAAAGTTGAAATGGGCTTCAAACACAAAAATTTCTCAATAAACATAACTCATTAGCTTATTATTCTAGATTCACTTTCAATTCTCTGACTTCAAATGATTTATTATAGTATCTTCAATTTTATTTTGGCACAAGTATAACTTAAAATAATTAACTATAGTTATATAATTCAATCAAAGTTTATACACTATCTTTTAAATTATAATTCATACACACAACATACCACACTCCATACACATTGGCTGACTCAAACATCTATATTAAGAATATCTGACTGATTGTTAAAATTTACTAATCCAAAAATCAGAGTCTAGATTTTTTTTAATTCAAAAGATAAAACATTTAGTGAATAAATGTGATAAAATTGGTTCTATTTTAATTTTGGTATAATTAAAATTTACAATCAAACATCGCTTTGCTATTATGGTAGAATTTTGTTATTGAACATGACTTGGAGTCTTGGATAAATATATTTTACTTTGTAATCCCCTTGTCTTATAAAAATAATCTCTTTTTTCAATTTTAGTTCATCCCATAAATTTAATCCAATTCTATTTTTAGTAATTTTTTCCCTGTGAATCTCATTTTCTTTTTACCTTTCTCCTACTTTATAAAATTTCACTTTCAAAAACATATCTTCTTCAAAATCTATATTTTTTTTGGACAAGGAGTATTTTGCAATTATTGAAAAGTTTCTCTGGTTATTTAGTGATGAAGTAATTTCCAGGAAACCATGATTTTTAACTTTAGATTACCTCGTGACTTTTTTACCAAAATAATAAAGTAAATAACGGATAAAGTAAAAGAGATAAAGAGAGACTAAAATAATAGAGGAATAGAGTTTTTACCAAAATAGTAAATAACTCAACTACCTTGAAACAGATGGCGTATTTATTTTCTCAAAATTTATTCTAATTAAATAGAAATAATGAATTAAAGTTTGGCAAATGATTTAATTAATAACATTGGAAAATAAGCCTCCGTAAATCAAATATATACGCTCTATACACACCACTTGATATCTCCGAAATAAGCTGTTTAAAAAATGAGTATGAGATGGAGAGTAATTAATTCATTACTCTAGATGGATTGGATCAATAAATATTTTGATTATATTCGTAATAAGTACTCAGAGTTAGGGCAGGGGAAAAATACCGAAAAAATGATATATCGCTCGTATCGTATTGAAAAATATCAAAAAATTATCAAAGTTTTACAATATCGTAATTTTCGATACGATACAGTATCGTATCGTAAGTTTCCGATACGATAACGATATGAATTTCCTTATATCGCGATATATCGTTTTATATCGAATATATCGAAACATATTGAAATTCAATACATTTGAAGTTTAAAATTATAAATATATATAAATCCATTTAATTCATTCATATATTTAGAAAATATATATATGAAATCCTAATAAGAATATTATATATTTTATTGTGTAGAAGTTTTATTAATTTTTGTGTTATTTTTCAGTTTTGAAATTATATTTTTCGATATATAGGTATTCGATACGATAACGATTTCGATATATCGTATCGATCTTACGATATATCGAAATATCGATACGATAACGATGTTGATATTATCCATATCGAAAGTTCGATATATCGAAATTCGATATATCGAAACTTTCGATACGATAACGATATGAAATTTTTTCATATTGATATTTTCGATACGAAACACGATACAGCATTTCCGATACGATATATCGTGTCGACCCACCCCTACTCAGAGTACAATAGATTAGTGCGTGCGTGTATTAGAGTACAAATTGATAAGATGTGTATTGGTGAGGACGATTTGGTCAGAAAATTGATTGTATAGTGCGATTCCAGACTTCACCAATACATACATACACATGCTCATGCATTAGTGTAATACTCCGGGTTTATAAGAGTGTCCACTATAGTTGGTCGGGTCAAGCCATAAAACTTAACCGGGCCACCAAAAATCTTATTTTACACTGTGGTGGACAAATCCAAGCCACCAAATAAATTATTTTTTTTCAATTTGTGTATATTTTAATCAAGAAAATGGGAAACGATGGATATATTTTTAGAATTTGTGTAGGAATAGAGTAAAAAATGGATATATTTATAGAATTAAGAAAATAAAAAAAATAAAAAAAATGAAAATAGGGAGAGCACGCGGCCAAGAGCCGCGGCCAGGACACCGGAGTGACGCTCTCGTGGGCACCCCCCGCCATGGCGCTCACTATAGGGAGCTGCGGCTGGGCCACAGGAGAGCCACGAGCCGTGGCTCTCCTAAAGTGGATGCTCTAATATAAATTCTACTAAAAGTATTTATCCAAATTGCATCACCAAATAACATCTACGAAATATCCTTGTTAATACACAAAAACTAATTGCGCAATAAAATAAAAGATTGGTCTATTATATACTTCATATCATTAGACTACATAAGATAAAAATCATAGATTTCATAATTATCAATGATCATTCATAATTTTATGTAGTGGAGTAGTAGTATTTTATAAGAGTAGTGCTAAAGAATATTATGTGACAGTCATACAAATAAAACATTAATAAAATAATGAATTTCATGCTGATTAACTTTATACATATTGCATCTAATTAAAAAGTAGTAGGAGTATTAATTTTCTTTGAACTATTTTATCCTCAAGCATAACTAGCAATAATAGATTAATTACTGGACTAGAATATATAACATCTTTTTGTTTCTTTTTATATTTGATTTCCTTTCCTTTCCTTTTATTTATTTTTTATGTATTGTTATTAGAATTGTTTAATACAATATGTAATTATCAAAAAAAATGAAACATAAAAAATGATTAAATGAATTAAAATAAAAACAACAGTGGAGTATATGAATTTGTTTTTAAAAATATAGCTATAAAATAGTAGAAAATTTAATTAAAATAACACATGACAGGACACAAATAACACTAGGAAAAAAAAAATCATGAACACAAAATTTATTAGTTTTTAATATAATCAAACATAACTTTGCTATTTTGTACAGTAACTTTTCTTTGAATTTGGACTCAAGTTCTTACGCAAAATTATACTACCTTTTGTTTATGAATCAGTCAAACTCATCTTAATTTTTTGTATTTGTTTTTAAACACCACATATATTTTATCTTTTATTTTTTATCTTCCAATATATAATGTATATTTTAAGTTATCATGAATTAGTCAACCTTCGCTTTACTATTTATTTTCTTTTTCCATTGATTTTGAACGACATTCTTACGTTAAATTTTGTTTATATATTGGAAGAGAAGCGATTAATGTACAACTAAATAAAATGCATAATTAAAACATAAATTCAGCCATTAGATGAAAAAAATGGAAGGATGAAATTAGATGAAGTTTGAAAACACCAACCAACTAAACCTAAACCCTTCACTATAATGACATTTCCGTTCAATCCGTGTTTTCAAATCTATGTTACGAACTTAAACGCCTTTATAATGAACTAAAACAAATTTATAGTGACCAAAATGCAATCACAATGAACTCCGTGTTCTAGTGTATAGTTATGCATTAAAGTAATAGTTATCCTATATCACTACTCTATCTTGGAAAATTATAAGTATAACCATTATTGTGGGCCCAAAAATTAATGTCACTATCTTTTAATCGTTTTATTTCTGCAATTTTTATTTTCATATCTATAAGTATAACCATTATTCACTATACGAAACTCACACAAATTGGGTGACTTATATTTCTGAATTATTGGTTGAAATTAGAGGAGTGTTAAACTAATTTAATTGCGTTTCATCATCCTGCATCCATAGTTAATCCAACAATTTAGAAGAATATGATTTTTTTCAAAAAATAGTACTATTAGAAAATTTATAATAACACATGACAGGACACAAATTACTCTAGGAATAAAATTCATGAACACAAAATTTTATGAGTTTTTAATATAGCAAACATAACTTTGCTATTTTGAACATAACTTTTCTTTGAATTTGGACTCATGTTCTTACGCGAAATTACACTACCTATTGTTTATGAATCAGTCAAACTGATTTTTTGTATTTGTATTTGAATACCACATATATTATATCTTTTATTTTGTATTTATTGGAGAATTTATAATCTTCGTATATTATCATTTCGAAGTGTCTTCCATGTTATTATGTCATATTTTAAGTGATGATGAATTAGTCAACCTTCGCTTTACTATTTGGTCTTTTTTCCATTGATTTTGAAATTTGAACGCCATTCTTACGATAAATTTTGTTTATATATCTTGGAAGAGAAGTGATTAATGTACAAATAAATAAAATGCATAATTAAATTAAATTTAAGCCATTAGATGAAAAAATGGAAGGATGAGATTGAATGAATTTTGAAAACATGGAGTTCACAATAAGAGTGTTTTAATTCACTCCGTGTTTTCAAATTCACTAAACATGAATTTGAAAACACGAACTAACTAAACCTAAACCTTTCACTATAATGACATTTCCGTTCAATCCGTGTTTTCAAATCTATGTTACGAACTAAAACGCCTTTATAATAAACTAAAACAAATTTATAGTGACCAAAACACAATTATAGTGAACTCTGTATTCTAGTGTATAGTTATGCATTACAGAGTACTCCCTCCGTCCCAGTTAATTTGACCCAGTATACAATTTCGGTCCGTCCTAGATAATTTGACTCATTTCACTTTAACCATTTTTGGTAGTGGATCCCATATTCCACTAACTCATTCATACTCATATTTTATTACTCCCTCGTTCCTGCTCAGATGACATATTGCTTAGCCGGCACGGGATTTTAGGAGTTATTGGTTAGAGTGTTTAATTGGAGAGAGAGAAGGTGGGTTTAAGTATTAAACTAGAGAGATAAAGAAAGATGGATATTTTAATAGGAGTGAGAAAAAGTGGTTGAGTGTATTAATTGGAGAGAGAAAGTTACCAAAATAGGAAATGTGTCATCTTAGTTGGGACAAACTAAAAAGGAAAACGTGTCATCTTAAGCGGGACGGAGGGAGTATAAAACCAATATATAAAAGTAGGGCTCACATTCCACTAATTTTTTCAACTCACTTTTCATTACATTTCTTAAAACCAGTGCTCGGTCAAAGTGAGTCGAATTATCCGGGACGGAGGGAGTACAATTTTAAGATAGAGAAAATTTTGGTAAGTAGAAAAGAGTCGGATATAAATAAATGAGTTAAAATTTCAAAATATTTATTTTATAGAATTATTTTAACCAAGAATATAACAATACGTAGTTACTTATTTTATAATTTTTCGCTTCGACCAAAATAATGAATATGGTTCGTTCAATTCTTCATTTCATTGATATAAAAATCATATTGTACAATCTTCATGCCTGTACAGTTAAATTTCCACATTAAATTGATGGAAAAATATCTTTGTACATAATCACGAATTATGTTTCAATTTATAATGTACATATTTGTAATGATTATAATTTAGTATGTGTCTTTTCTTATCACTGAATTCAAACGCATGTTCTTACGTTCAGATTTGTTTGTATGTTGAAATTGTTTTTCGTAATATAAAAGCTCGGACCTCTTTTTACGTTACACTATATCTTATCATGAATTATATCTTAAAAAATTATTTTTTATATATGATTTGTGATTATAACTTAGTCAAGTTTCACTTTCTTGTTTTGTTTTTCAAGTTGACTGTCAAATCATCAAGGTATGTTGGATTTCAATTAAGAGATTTTGCCTATTTAAACTGTTACTCTTAATATACAATGGAGCATCCTAAAAAAACAATTCACTTCAATACATGAGTAAAAGAGTATGATTTCTGAAAAAAGAATAGCAATCAAATTTGTTCTTCTTGTTCTTTCTTGTGTGTTTGTTTCACGGGACGCGGAAGTGAGATGCATCGAGAGTGAGAGTAAAAAGTAAAAAAAGGAAAAAGATAAAGAGAATAAAATATAAAGTGAATAAAGTAGAGGAAATAAAATAAGACAGAGAAAGTAAGAATGACAAAAAAGTGTTACTCTTAAAATGATTGACTATGAGAAATTTTTCAAAATAAAAATAAAAATAGGTCAACTATGAGGAAATGGAAGGAGCAGTAAAACAAATGGTTCGTTCGATGCACTTCAGGAAACAACCCCTTAACAAGGAGATAAGAATTGTAAATTAACTGCAAGCTTCAGCTTATTCCTTTCGCTTTTTAGTGATTTTCTCTAAATATCTTTAATTTCCTACCAAAAATCAATTTTTTTCATTTCAAATAAAATGGATCAAATCGTGGCAAGCGTTCATTTCATATTGTTAATTTCAGAGGAGCTTAATAACTCTATTTGCTAATGTTTTCTAGGTTGTAATTTACATATTTGTCGTTTTAATAGCAATAATATTCCCCCTCTCAGATAGTGATTGCCACACAGACATATACTCTTTGCGTAGTGCTTTGTATGGCCAAATTTTGAAATTAGATATATATGCAATTTATAAAATCGATATCGTTAATGTGGGGTAATTACAATATACATACAAAATGTTTTACAATGTTTCAATTGAGTACAAAATGTTTTAAATTAACAAATATCATACAAAAAATTTGATTAGTGTTACGATTTACTACATTCCATCTAAAAATCACTAACACTATTACTTTTTCTTATTTTTCTCCAAAATTGTGCCCTAAAAAATATGATATTATTTCTCTAAATAATATCTTATGCATTGCCATATAGGCATTTTATCAAACAATGAATTCACATTTAACTTTCAGCTAATATTTGTAGCTAATTTTCTAGTCGAAAGGATGAAAAATAAAAAAAAAGTAATGATGGTAGTGATTTTTAGACGGAATGTACTAATTTGCAACACTAATCAAACTTTTTGTATGATATTTGTTAACTTAAAACATTTTGTATTCAATTAAAACATTGGTGAAACATTTCGTATGTAAAGTGTAATTAACCCCGTTAATGTAGAATGCCGGTTATCTTGGAAATTTAATACTCCCTCCGTCCCGACTAAGATGACACATTGCTTAGCCGGCACGGGATTTTAGGAGTTATTGGTAAAAGTGTTTAATTAGAAAGAGAAAAGGTGGGTGTAAGTATTAAAATAGAGAGATAAAGAAAGATGAATATTTTAATAAGAGTGAGAAAAAGTGGTTGAGTGTATTAATTGGAGAGAGAAAGATTCCAAAAAAGGAAATGTGTCATCTTAATTGGGACAAACTAAAAAGGAAAACGTATCATTTTAAGCGGAACGGATGGAGTATTAAAATAGTTAAACAACACATTATTCATATATATTATTTTATTAACAACTTATATATCATTACACTATATTAATAATAATATGGATCTCATTCTTCACTAGCATTATTTACACTATGATTTATCTCTTTATCCCTTACTTTACTATTATACATTAAAACTCGTATTGAACCAAATATTTATATTTTTCAAAAACACGGAGGGAGTATATTTTTTTTTTTTTAGTATGTTTATCGAATATATACAACATATATTTAATCTTGTACTCTATTTTGTATTTATTCCACTCTCTCTCAAAATAGTTTACTTTTCCTTTTAAAGTCTGTTTCCTGAGATTCTACTTTCATATTGGATAATTATATTATCAAGGAATAAAGTACGTGGTATAACATTTCCAATAGAAACTACTCCTTCTGTTTCATACTAGTGGAAGCATTTCTTTTCAACATGGTGATTAAAAAAAAGTTTGTAATGTATTAAATAAAAAGATAATAAAATAGGAGAGGGGAAAAAGTAGAGAGAATAAAGTAAAAGAGAGGGAAAAATAAGTGAAAAGAAATATGTTATATTACTTCACTACTATGGAACGTACGAAAATGAAAAAAATGACTCCACTACTATGGAACGGAGGGAGTATAATACATACTATGATTATCGTAAGAACCCCCGATATATTTATGCATTTATCCTTACATTGCAAATATAATTATTTAGTGATCTTAAATAATTTTTATACATAAATTTATGGTAAAAATATGAAAACTATAATAAATAAATGGAGAATGAATATATATATATATATATATATATATATATATATATATATATATATATATATATAGGGTCTTGTTAGGTTGAGATTATTTAGCTAAATTGAGAAATGAGATGCAATTTGGGCCACTAATCCACAAGCTAATAAAAATGTCAACAAACACAACATTATGTCAACAAGGGGGTAAAATTGTAATTTAATAAATAAAAAACGTAAAACATACAAACTGATTTCAAATCATTTTCTCCATAATTCTCTGAAATCTCTCGCCAAAAATCTCACACTTCATACAATTCAAATCCTTCAAAATTTGCAAAGACAAGCTGATCTTCATAATTCAAACAATAAACATTAAAATTCTAGCTGATCTAAATGACGAACGAAGAGAAAAATCGGAAAAAATCGATTCAAAAATCGATGGAAGCTGACGAACAGCAGTCAGAATCGGCGATGAATGAAGTTACTTCTTCAGGTTAAGAAATTGATTCAAATTTTAAATATATTGCTTTGATTTTAGTGTTTTAAAAAACCTCTCGATTTCGTTTTTGATGAATTCGATACTTGCTGAATTTTTTTGTTGATTTGCGATGGTAGATTCGGAAGAGATGGCAACGAAAAATGCTGCTGCAAAAAAAGGAAGAGAAGAAGCTTCACCTTCACCTTCCAGTTAAGAATTTGTTTAAATTTTTAAGATTATTGAAATTTTACAGTTGACATAGGTATAATAATATTCTGTTGACAGTAGTATGTCAACAACTATTGACATAGGGTATGCTTGTTTGAATGGATGTTAGGATGGCTCTACAAAACATATGTATGGTTGTAGTAGTATGTCAATAGCTATTGACATATTCTAAGCTTAATTAAATAATAGTTGACATAGTCATATTTTTGTAAACAGAGTATACTTGCCATAAACTTTATAAGATAATTAACAAGTTATGTTAACAGAGTATGCTATGTTAATGATATAAGATACTTAATTCCTGAAATTCTGTTAATTGTGCTTGGTATATCTAATGAAATAATCTTAGTAATATACACACAATTGATATCTAATGAAATAATTCTGTTAATTGTGCTTGGTATTGACATAATAATATTGACATATTGTATGCTTGTTAGAGTGGCTGTAGAAAACATACAAATGTATTACTGTAGTAGTATGTCAACAACTATTGACATGGAGTATGCTTGTTTCAATGGATGTTAGGATGGCTGTACAAAACATATGTATGGTTGTAGTAGTATATCAATAGCTATTGACATATTATAAGCTTAATTAAATAATAGTTGACATAGTCATATTTATGTAAACATAGTATATTTACCATGAACTTTATAAGATAATTAACAAGTTATGTCAACAGAGTATGCTATGTTAATGACATAGCATACTTAATGACTGAATTTCTGTTAATTGTGCTTGTTATATCTAATGAAATAACTTTAGTAATATACATACACTTGATGTCAACAGAGTACACTTGTTATTGTCATGATACTTTGTATAATTGATATAGATTTATTATGTTTGATTTTAAATCAGAAAACAGAAGAACATCCAAGCGAAAAAGGAGTAATTCAGTATCTCAAAAAGAGTTAATGATTGTTAAAAAAAAGCAAAAGAAAAGTGTAGAAGATGGAAAACAGATTATTGTTGCTGAGACTCTGTCACAAAGGCTTCTAGTGAAAAGGAAGACGATGTATTTTGTTGATGCAATAAGCAGACTGAATGAAGAACAGATTAATTCTGTGAAGGAGTTAGGTTTCGAGAGTGTCCTACATTTCAAAATTGATTACATTCCTAGCAGATTAGCACTAGCATTGTTAAAAAATTTTGAAGAGGATAAGTGCAAGATAAAGCTTAACAATGGTAAAAAAATTCATATCACTGAAGAGGATGTGGAGCTTGTATATGGATTTCCAAGAGGTGACATTACTTATTCTAGAGATAAGTGTAAAAATAATGCAGATTTCATGAGGAAGATAGCAAAGAAATGTGGTACGAAAAAAGAAAGTGTGAACCATAATGATGTTTTAAATGTTATGTTGAATGATCTTCAAGGAGGAAGGCATTTTAAGATAATGTTCTTGTTATTGCTAGAATCAACATTGATTGAGCAATCAACATGTGGAATGGTAAAATCTAAGATTGGAGAGATAATTGATGATCTGGATAACGTGAGAAATGTAAATTGGTGTTCGTATGTAATATCTGTTCTCAAATTTGCAAAGAAAAATTGGTCAATCACAGAGAAGAATGCATTTGCTGGACCACTTCCCTTCCTTATGGTATGTTTTACATTTTGCATTGCTTATTATTAACATAATTACATTAGGTTGTGTGTTTAATTAATATATCTCGTACTATAGATGACATAAGCTACATTAGTTATTTTAAGTTGCTTGTGTATTGAGTTGACACAACATAATAATAATTGACATACATTTTTTAACATATGCAGCTCTGCTACATAGACAGAGTTATACAAGACAAGCGTCCTGTTCCTCGAACATTTCTGTAACAGCCCGCCTTCCTAGGGTACAATAAATGCGGCGGCTGCTACCAAACGTACTCAAGGAATTCAATAAAAACTAGGGTTTCATTTAAAGGGTTTAGACCAAGGTAATAAAAGGGAAATATCAGAGTATTTAAGACAACAACTTAACCTAGAAACTTAAATAAGTAAAAGAAAAGTGGTCTCATAAATAACGATCAAAATTCTCAAAAGCATGGCTTCAGTTTCAAGACAAAAGTAAATCCTCAAGAAAAAGGGCGAAGGCCTCAAAACGAAAGAAGAGTGCAAGGTATCAAAAGAAATACTAAAGCGTATCAAGACTCAGCGGAAAGCGACCAAGAGAAAGAGCAGTTATGTATGAAGACACAACTACGCTTGAAGCTCATAATATTCATCTTAGTTATTTAGCATGTTCAACACCCGCCACCGCTCGTCACCGTTCAACCTGCACATAAGGAAAAACACATGCAGGGCTGAGTATTTTGAAATACTCAGTGGACTCGTTGCCAAAACATTTTATAAGTTATGCCACCCTTACCAAGTGAACTCGAGTTTTACAATTTATCAAAATAAAATATCATCGAGTATCACAAAATATTTTCATAGATTGGCCAATCAAACAACTCCCCATTTTCTCATCAATTTCCACAATCACAATCTCATCTTTCCATGGTGCGACGAAAGCGTGGCCACGCTTTTCGCCCACGAGACCGGCCGACTAGCTAGGACGGCTCCCGATCCCCTCGTGTACACAGCCTGGTAGGGTTTGCGGCCCATACTCAGACCCGAATTCGTATAATCATATCCATAGCCCTATAGCCCAATGGAGCGAACTCACAAACTAGGCATCAGGCACACAATATCACAATAAAACAAACATAGGCATGGCATAACAGTTAAACCACCCTTATAACTCCAATCAATATTTTTGACAAAAATAAAAGAGAGTTTTAAGAGTAAAGCCCACCTTGACTGCTTAGATTTCAAGTATGTTCTTTCCCTTTGTTATCCTGCTTCGCACTCGAGGTTTCACCTTTTAATCACATAATCACATATTAGATTTAATTCCAACTCCTAACTCATGCATGTCTCATCGCTTTTCCCTTTCCCTTGACTCATCTTAGTATCGCATATTCATCACAAACAAATTATCCTCTTATGTCACATGCTTATCATAAAAACTACCTATTCATCATGCAAAACTACGTCACATACTTGTCACATAAATTCTATTCCTTCATGTCTCATAATTATAATAGAAAACTATTTCATACTCATCATATAAATCTAATTACATCTCGACTTAGAGCACACATTAGTATTTCATTCACTATTTCACCACACACAACACACACATCACGGTACACACACAACACACACATGCATACATATTTTCATATTCCCTTCATCCCACTTCACTCAAATAAGATGCATGAGGGTTCAAGAAGACCGTTTAATCGGTTAGAAAGAAGAAAAAGATGAAGAAGAAGAAAAGAACACTTATATATATAAACGAAATACCTTTTTTAGAGAAAATCAATCGGTAGAAACAAAGTAGAGGCTTGGTTCTTCAATATCCACGGATTAAACTTCGATTTCTTCTCAAAAGATGAAGGATTTATGGAGTAAAGTGGAAGAAAATTGAGAGAGTATGGAAGATGAGAGGAGGCGAAAATTAGGGGGCTAGGTTTAGGGGTTTCTCTTATTTATAGTGCTCAACAAGATCTTTAGGTAATTAGAATAGAATATTTGGTAAGATCTTTTTCCTTATAAATAAATAGAATCAAATAATATTATGGAGTAGGGAAGAAGAATTAACAAAAATAGAGTATGGTAATATTCCCCATATTTTCGAAAATATGGTTAGGGAATTATTCATGGTTTTGTTTTTGGTATATTTTACGGAGTAGAATAAAATATCACAGAGCAAAATAAATAAAATAAAAGAATTCTCCAAGTCTTGGAATTAAAAGTGGCGTGTACTTTGCTATGTATATAAGGAATTGGATTTCTTTATTAACTAAAATAATATATGGCAAAATCTCTTGAGGTATGGAAAGATTTGGTAGAATATTTAAATTCTAGGTATGGAAAGATATCAAATAAGAGGTCAAATAAAATAATTACTTTCCTCCTACATGTGATTTTCGAAAATCACAAAGAAATAGGTGGCTATTATTTATGGAAATTTTCTCTAATATTCTCACTCACCCTTAATCAAATAATTCACTTATAAATTAATTAATCACATAAATCTCATAATTCAATAAATCACATGCCACATCATTAAATCAAATAGTTTGACTTTTCAAACTTTCAACACCAACTCATCTCATGAAATAAAAGCATTCTCGATTCCACGTCATCAACAATTAATTATAGGGTTCAAAAATTAGGGTTCTAAATTTCGGGATGTTACAATTTCCATTAATGAAAGGATGGAAAAGTGAGCATATTCAGGCCAGAGAAGATAGAGAGATCAGTGCAGGAGTCTTTGGTTTAGGAAATATAAAGAAGAGATACATTAGAAATGAGGAGCAGCAGCAAGAGAATGAAGAACAAAGTGTTAATGTGGATGACAGTGGAGTGGGGTCTTCTTCTCAGAACATACTCCCATCAGATATAGTGAAAAATGTTGTAAAATACATCAATCAGATAAATGATGGCAGGACCAATCTTGTTAGAGTCCTCAAAGAAGCTTCTTCATAGATCAAGAATAATGATTTATTTGGATTTGTTTGTGACATTGCTAGAAGCGCAATTGGAAGCCAAAAATCTCCGGTTGTATCTATGAGTGACACTTTCCTGCATTTGTCCCAGTCATTTCATATAGACAACAATGTTGCTGTTGATAACTGGAAAGCGGTATATGACTCAATACGGAATGCTGAAAAAGAAAACGAAACACTTGAAGATTTGAATGAATTTCCAACTTTCAGATTGGGAGATTTCTTCGATAAAGTAAGCACGTAATCAACCTATATTTAGATTAATACATCATTTTGTTGATATATGTTTCTCTTAGTTGACACTGGATTACTCCTACAGTTTAGAAAGTAACATTGTTGAACTAATTTTTGAACAGGCTGTAGAAGAAAGAAATAGAGAAAATTTACCTACATCACCAGTTGATAATCCTGAAGAGGTCAGACAGATTGTTGAAGAAGATGAACAAAGCAAGGAGAACATGATGTGTGATGGTGATAATGAATCAAACTCTCCAATATTGACAGCCATACTAGGATCTCCACAGACAGCATCCCCATCTCTCCAACAACAAGAAGCCAATACTTCAGAGCATGTCAACACTCAAGCATCAGTTTTAGATTCTGAGAACAGAGGAAGTGAGTTGGAAATTCAAGTAGAAATTGAAGCTGATAGGGCATCACCAACTACTACTGAATATCCTGCACATGTCAATACTCAAGAATTAATTATAGAATCTGAGAACAGTGGTATTGAATTAAAAATGCAAGAAGAAGTTGAAGCTAATAGAGCATCACCAACAACTGAATCTCCTGTACAAGACAATAATCAAGCATCACTTATAGAATTTGAAAACAGGAGAAGTGAGTTGGAAATTCAAGCAGAAGATGAAGCTAATGGGACATCACGAACAAATGAATATCCTGGGCATGTCAATATTCAATCATCAACTATAGGACTTGAGAACAAGAGAAGTGAGTTTGAAATTCAAACAGAAGATGAAGCTGATATAGACTTAAGAACACAAAATGCCTTGCATCTATTATCAAAAGCATGTACTGAGTTTGAAATCAGTAACAATGAAGAAGCAATCAAGGCAACAAACGCTATTGTTGATATCATAAATGAACAGGTACATTTTATAATGATTATATTAAACTATTAAATCTTTGTATTTAATTTTATATTAGTTATTAACATTGTGGATATCGTAGTTGACATAGATAAAAATATAATTGACATGGTATAAAATGGAATTTCAGGAAGACAGGGAGGATGCAGCTGCATGTTCAATTGTTGAGTATATGATGAGAGAGGGTATTGAAACACTGGATGACGCTACTCCTGAATCGAACATACAAATACAAGAACACAAAGGGAAAGAGAAGATGCATGAGGAAAAAGAAAAACTCCTGAAAACACGGAAAGAAGAATGACTGTTTACCAGGTAAAACAATTAAAATAAACATTATTATTCTTAAAAAAATGAATGAATCATTGTTTACATTGCTTGTAATAGTTGTTAAAATGTAATTGACACGGTTGTTGACATGATATGTACTGTAGTTGACATAATCATATTAGTTATTGACACGGTTAGTGTAATATAGTTGACATGATTTATAATTGCAACTAACACTAATTTCACTGACAACAGAATGCGAACCCTGTTCCAATCTCTGAGATTCCACTGGCTGAAGCTAGAGAGAAACGGACTCGTGCTGAAATGCGTCCTAGCCCAGTGCTACGGTCACCATTTGAAATACGAGCCGTGCATATGAAAACAACCCTCAACCCAGATGAAAGAGATATGTACTACTACATAGTAGAAACTGAAGGGACAAATGAGTATGCATAAATTAATTCTTTGAATAATCTATAAAATCCTTTTATATTTCCATGCAGTTGACATAATTTATGAATGATATATAAATGTTGTCTGCATGTTGTCATTTCAGTGATTCATGTGTATACACTAATGGCTTTGTTTGGGCAAGCAAAAGAGTATTTTCATCTCTGAAACCCCATTCAGAAATCAGTATAGGTGTAATTGATGTATGGGCAGCACACCTGAACTACAAGGAAAGAGAAAGGGCAGAATCGTCACCTCCGCGCCTGTTTCTGACAACAGGCCCATGCGTAAGTAATTTAAATTTCTGTGTCAACTATTAGGATAAGAAATTTCACTAACAAAAAATGTTAAATGCAGTATTTGAATATAACAAATCGGCAGCCTCATTGGGATCCATTACAATCCAAGAACAACTTTGTATCGCGAATTGAACAGGAGATTAGAACAATAGAAGATTTTGATTGGAGAAAGATTGATTTGGTAACAAATTTATTTTTGTACAAAGATATCACAGTTTCACATGCATAATTCTGAAGAGGAGTTGTCAAATTCTTTTCTCTAATTTTATCTATCATACAATACAGGTCTTCTTCCCTGTTTTTAAAAGTGGCTATTACTATCTTGTGGTATTCTGGATGAAGATGAACAAAATTGAGATAATTGATAGTGTCAAACCACCTAGAGACAAGAATCCCTTGGAAAAGTATAGCTTTGATGTTGCAATACTGGTATAATTTTTGTTGACATAATTTATGTATCTTGCTAATATGCTTTGTATGCAAATTTTAATTTAATTGTTTATATATTTGCAGAAAGATATGTTTGAGGAATACTTCATAGAGATTAACATGACAGATCTATCAGAAAATGTAAGGAAGTCTCCATACAAAGTTATTGCTTTAGATTGGGCCACAAACACCAACAAAGAAGACAGTGGTGTTTATATGATGAGACATATGGAGACATACTTTGGCAAAAAGGGAAGGGATTGGAATGTAGGCTTTTCTCCACGTGGCTTAAAGATTTTACAGGTACTCAGAGGAAGATATTGCGAAGCAATGCTTACATCAGAGAGCAACAAGAAGTGTATGGATATGATATGTGATGCTAACATCTGGATGAATGCAAACAAGCAAAGATTATCCACATTACAGGACAAGTACAAGGAATATTTTAGCCGTAAAACCATGAAGTAAACAACTGTTTTATTCTAATTTGGAGAAAGAGTTATTTGAAGCTTTTCATGTTTTGAATATTTGGACAAAGATTATCATGTTTTGATTTGATGCTTAGCTGTAGAAGCAATAATTCCTGCTGTCTTGATTTGAATATTTGATGTTATCATGTTTTTTAGATGGATGTGTAAAATAATTATCAAATGTGGTTTTTAAACTATGCAGTCTATAATAATATGTCAACTATGATGTCACTACAGAAACTTCAATAGAACTGTCAACAACTTGTATGGAATGTCAACAGCTCAAAAACAATTCTTGTAACTAAAATATATAAAAACCTATCTTCCTTGTAAATAAAAAACCAACATTTTTTCCATACCTTAATTAACAAATGTCAATAACTTTAAGAAAAAATGTGAACAGCTTAGCATTAGGCTTCATATAAAATTTCAGATAAATCATTATTTTGAACATATTCATAAATTATGGTCATACAATACATGTCAGTATAAAGCAAATTAAATGAGAAAAACAAAAAAGAAAATATAAATAAATTGTATATAATGACAATAACTAGCCATGTCAACTGCCTTTTTTTCAAATTTTAACAATGTCAACTACCTTTTCAATAATAAAATGAATGAAAAAAAAATTTATTCAAAACCATCTACTCTACAAACTATACCGCTAACTCTACTCTGACAAATAGTTTACCACTCTAAGAAATTTCTGCTACTCCCTCATTTTCAAACCCTTCGTCTACCAGAGTTCATCTGTGTTATAGGATCCTAAATAGTTTAAGAGTATTAGGAATGGCAACCAAAGAAAGAAAAACAAGCGATTCAGTAGGATCGTCGACCATTTCTGGAAAAACGAAGTGGGAAATGGAGGTCAACAACAAATCAACAAAAAGTACTGAAACGACTGATTCAGGTTAAAGATTTCTTTCGTTGTTTAAGTGTATGACTTCAGTTTCAGTTTTGAAAAACACAATTTGATTATTCAAAACTTTTTATTTTTAGGTTTAATTATTTAATTATCTGATGAGTTCGATTTTCGATTTTTTAAAACAGCAGAAGAATATATTTGAGATTAAGAAGTATGTATTTAAATTTTTATGATTATTGACATTAGAAGATGTCTGTTGACATAGTGGTATTGACATTTTATAAAATAATTTTTAAGATAATGTATGCTTGTTTGAATTGTTGTTGACATAGTAATATTGTTGTTGACATAGTCATATGTGAAGTGTCAGAGGATTACAAAGTATATTAACAGGGTATGATGGCAATTGTCATATGTATGATTATAGTTGCTATAAATTTTAAAATGATAATACTGTATTGTTGACATTTTGTTGAAATAGTGATATTTACATTTTATACAATAATTATTGACATAATGTGAGCTTATTTGATTGGTTGTCAAGACAGTTATATAGTTGATATAAACTAGATATGTAGGGTTGTAGTTGCTATTAATTTTGACATTATATTACTGTATTGTTGACATTTTTATTGCACTTGATTTTAAACCAGAAAAAAAGAAAGCAACAAAAAGAAAAACAAGTATATCAATTGATGGGGATGAGTTGATTACGTCTGAGATTAGGAGTAAAAGAAGAAATGAGAAGAGAACATTAGTTACTTCTGAGATTAGCAGCGAAAAACAAAATGACAAGTATATAGAGGCTAAGGAACAGAAAAAGGAAAGTAATTTCTTTTCTAAAAGGCTTCGAGTGAAAAGGAAGACGTTGTATTTTATTGAAACACTGAGCAAATTGAATGAGGACCAGATTAATGCTGTCAAGGACTTAGGTTTTGGGAATGTTTTTCATTTCAAGATCGATTACATTCCTACCTATTTGGCATTTGAATTGGTTAAATGTTTTGATGAAAAAGAGTGCAAGATAAAGCTAAATAATAAGAGGAGTGTTAGTATAACAGAGGATGATGTGGAGTTGATATACGGATTTCCGAGAGGTAGGATAAATTACTCTAGAGATAACTGTAAAAGTAATGCATCTTTCATGAGAGATATAGCCAAACATTGTGAAATAAAAGAAGGAGGAAATGTTAGCCATAAAGCTGTGGAAGAGCTTATGTTGAAAGATAGTGAAGGAGGACCATGGTTCAAAAGATTGTTCTTGTTACTATTAGAATCATCATTGATTGAACCATCAACATGTGGAACAATAAAGTCCAAGATTGGGGAAATAGTTGACGATCTGGACAATATTCGAAATGTCAACTGGTGCTCGTACACGTTGTCTGTTCTGAAGTTTGCAAAGAAAAATTGGTCAAAGACAGAGAAGAATATTTTTGCAGGACCACTTCCTTTGCTCATGGTATGTTTTATGTTTCACATTAACAATTATTAACAGTGGACATAATTACATTATTTTGTATGTGTAGTTGATATAGCTTATACTTGTTATTGATATGTATTTTATATGCAGCTCTGCTACATGGATAGAGTTTTACAAGCGAAACGTTCTGTTCCTCGGACATTCCCATTAATGAAAGGCTGGACAAGCACACATCTTCAAAATAGGGAAGATAGGGAGATAAATGTGGGAGTATTTGGTAATGGACTTATATTCAAAAGATATGTCCGTAATCTGGAGCAGGAACAAGAGCAGGAGCAGTATCATGAGCCACAACAACAGATTCCACATGTAGTTGACAGAGGGGGTTGGGTCTTCCCAAAGCATTGTCCCAAATGATATCATGCAGAATGTAGTGAAATACATTCAAATCATGAATTATGGGAGGACAAATCTTGTAAAAACTCTTAAAGAAACCCCTAAACACGTCAAAACTAATCATCTATTTGGATTAGTGTGTGATATTGCGAGATCTGCTCTTGGAAGCCCAATAACTTCTGTTCAATCTGTGGAACACAAGTGTGTACGATTGGCTGAGTCATTTCTTCAAGAGAAAGATGAGACATATGATAACTGTAAAACAATCTGTGAAGCACTAGTTATTGGCGAAAAAGAAAAGGAAGCACTTGAAGATTTGACAGAATTTCCAACTTTTAAATGGAGAGATTGCTATAACAAAGTAAGTACATCATTTTGTTTACATACCTTTTTCTAAGTTGAAATTAATTTAATATTAATTATAAATTATTCTTTCAATAGACTGTTGAAGAAGAAGTACGTGAAAAACAACAAAGTCAAGGACAAGAAGAACAAGAAGGATCAAAAGAGGACAACACATGTGGCATCAATAATGAATCAGCGTCTCCTATATCACCTCCTGTACTAGAGCCTGATAACAAGGAAGATAAGGAGAACCAAGATGACACACATGGTGAACCGGACAGAGAAAACCCACTGGACAAAGAAGATAATATTGTTGAGGTAACTAAAACTAAGGATAAACTGTATATTATTCTTATAAAATAAGTGAAGTGTTGTTGACATGACTTGATAGTATAGTTGATATAAGATATAATAATTATTGACATGGCTTCTACGTGTAGTTGACATGGACCATTTTATTTATATTCAATTCTCAAAGTTGAAATTAATTTAATATTAAGAATAAATTATTGTTTCTATAGACTGCTAATGAAGAAGAACATGAAGAACAAGAAGAAGGAGGAGCATCAAAAGAGGAAACAACATGTGGTGTCAATAATGAATCAGAGTCTCCTATGCCAACACTTGTACTAGAATCTGGTAATAAGAGAATTGAGATAGAAAATCAGAAAGATCTTGTACAGGTATAATTTAAAATAATTATCTTAAACTCTAAAGATATTCTGCATATTATAGATAAAAATATAATTGACATAATGTAATATATTTCAGTTGAAACAACTTGAATATAAGGAGAATGAAGATGACCCACATGTTGAAACGGTCAGAGAAAAAGAAATGAATAAAGAAGATAATATTGTTGAGGTAAGTATAACTAATATCCATTATATTATTTTTATAAAATGAAAGAAATGTTGTTGACATGACTTAATAGTGTAGTTGATATGATTTATAATAATTATCGACATGGCTTTTACGTGTAGTTGACATATCTTATAAGTGTTGTTGACATAGCCTCTATGAGTAGTTAACATATTATGTACTGTAGTTGACAAGAGAAAGAAACAGAATCCATATCCCTATATTGCCAGTTTCTGATCCTAAAGGGATGAGCCAAATCTCGTCTTTTATTATTTAGAATTAATTATAAATTACTAATTTAATAGGCTGTTGAAGAAAAAGAAGAAAAAGGAAGAAAAGAAGACACAGTGGGTGACAAAAATAGAGAATCAGTCTCTACTATTTCACCACCAGATGCAAGATCAATGGATGACACACATGTTGAAATGAACAAAGCAAAGCAACAGGAGAAAGGAAAAGAGAAAGAAGAGAATATTGTTAAAGTAAAGTAACTGAAACTAAAATTAGATATTGTATTGTTTTTATGAAATGGCTTGAAAGAGTGGTTAACAATTTGTTATTATTGTTATCGACATTATTTGTATGTGTAGTTGACATGACTTATAATTGTTGTTGATGTGAAATTTATTTGCTGTTAACATTTATCTGTGTGTAGCATTATATAACTCGTATTTGTGATTGACATGATATGCACCATACTTGACATAATTATAGTAGTTGTTGACATGATTTTTAATTGAAACTAACATGAATTTTATTTACACTGACAGAAGACTGTTGTTCCATGCTCTGAGATTCCACTGACAGAAGCTAGTGTGAAAGAGTCTGATGATAAAATGCATTCCAACCCATTCCCAGGCTCTCCATTTGACATAAGATGTGTAGATACAAAAACATACCTGGAATCTTATGAAAGAACTGTCTACTACTACATACTAGAAACAGAAGGAACAGATGAGTATGCATAATTTAATTATTTCATTGATCTGAAAAGTATTTTTAGTTTTCTATGTTGAAAACATAATTTATAAATATTTTTCATATGTCATTTGTATAACTTCATTTCAGACATGCATGCGTTTATGAAGATGATTTTACTTGGGCGACCAAGGAATTGTTTTTATCACTGAAGCCCCATGTTGAAATTAATGTGGGTGTAATAAACGCGTGGGCTTCACACCTGAACAACAGAGAAAATGAAAGGCCAACAACATCTCTTTCACGCTTTTTTATGACCACATCTCCATGTGTAAGTAATCTCAAATTATAAGTAAACTGTTTGAGTCACATGTCTTCCTAACCAAATTTGTTAATTGCAGAACTTCAATGTAACAAATCGGCAGGAAAATTGGGATGCTTTGACAGCAAAAAGAAATTTTATTTCTCAGATAGATAATGAGGTTGAAAGAAGACCAAATTTCAACTGGAGAAAAATTGATTTGGTAATAAGATCTAAAAATGATATCTATGTTAGAATATGAACAAGTATTCTATGTATATAATTATATATTTCATGTGATACAGGTCTTCTTCCCAGTTTGTGCAGAAAACCATTACTACCTTGTAGTATATTGGATGAAGAAAAACATCATTGACATCATAGATAATATAAAGCCACTTAAAGATACAGATCTGTTGAAGAATTATGATGTTGATATTGGCTTACTGGTATGATTTTATCTATGTTATAGACATATTCTCTACATTGTGTTGAAATGCTTTATACATGTAGTTTAATTTAATTATTTATATATTTTGCAGAAAGATATGTTCGAAGGATACTTCATAGAGAAGAAATTGCTAGATCTTTCAGAAAATATAAACAAGTCTTCATTCAACTTTGTGAATTTAGAATGGGCAACAACCACAAACATAAAGGACTGCGGTGTCTATTTGATGAGGCACATGGAGACCTATGTTGGGAAAAAGGGCAGTGATTGGAATATCGGCTTCTCTGCGCATAGTCTGAATATTATCCAAATACTCAGAGGAAGATATTGCTACATGATGATTGCATCAATTTACAATAACCAGAGATCAGCAATGTTACAACTAGCTCATTATTGGATGGAAGCAAACATGGAAAAATTGCATAAGCTAGACAACAAATACAAGAAGTTGTTTAGCTGTAGAAAGAGGAAGTGAACAAAAACAGATTTTAATATATGATGTTAACTTTTTTTGTGGATTGGATTTGTAGTTGACATGGCTTATTATGTATTATGACTTTTGTTGACATGACTAATATTTGTAGTTGACATGGCTTAAAATTGTTATCAACATGTTTTCTATGTATTATTCACATGGAAACGTAAAACAATTATCACAATATATTATTTTTATAAAATAAGTGAAGTATAGTTGATATGAGTTATAAAAATTATTGATATGGCTTCTACGTGTAGTTCACATAATTTATAAGTGTAGTTGACATGGCCTCTATGAGCAGTTGACATAACTTAAAATTGTAGTTGACATGGCCTCTGTGAGTAGTTGATATATTATGAACCGTAGTTGACATGACAAGAATTTGTAGTTGACATGAATTTTATGTCCATTGAAAAAAAACCAATGCAATATATAATAATATGTCAACTATGAAATCAGAACAACAACTTAAATATAAATGTCAACAATTTGAATTGAATGTCAACAGCTCAAAAACAATTCTTGTAACTAAAAAATATTTACACCTATTTTTCTTAATTTTTAAATTTTAAATATGTACTGGTAAGATTATCATAAAAAACATGTTAATAGTTTCCATATAAAAATTCAACATTTTGTCCATACCTTAATTATCAAATGTCAATAACTTATAGGAAAAATTTGAACATATTATCAATAGGCTTCATATAAAATATTCAGAAAACTCAATATTTGGATTATGTTTCTTTTTGAAAGGGTATATTTCTCTTTTATTTACCTTTTTATTTATCTTTCTATATACCTTTTTTATTTATCTTTCTATATACCTTTTTATTTACCCTTTGGAGTAGTGCAGCATGATAGGAATTTACCATAATCGATAGGAATTTCTCTAAATTCCCTAATAAATGCCAACAAGAGATATAAACTACTCTCTATTCCATCTTCTTCTCTCTCACAAATACATTACCGCTCATAAAATTTCGGCTACAATCTCATAGACAAAACCTACATCTACTCGACTTCATCTCTTTTCTAGATTTCTAAATCGATTGAGAGTATTAGGAATGTCAACTGGACAAAAAAACACAAGAGATTCAACTGGATCGTCGGGCTTTCCTGTAAAGACGATATCAGAAACGGAGATCAACACCAAAACAACAAATACTACTGAAACGACTCATTCAGGTTAAAGATTTCTTTCGTTTATTATTTGCATGACTTCAATTTTAGTTTTTTAAAACAAAGTTTTATTATCTAAAAGATTTTATTTTTAGGTTTCATTATTTAATAATCTGATGAGTTCGACTTTTGCTTTTTTAAAACACCAGAAGAATAATTTTGAGGTTGAGAAGTATGTATTTAAATTTTTATGATTATTGACATTAGAAGATGTCTGTTGACATAGTGGTATTGACATTTTATAAAATAATTTTTAACATAATGTATGATTGTTTGAATTGTTGTTGACATAGTCATATGGTTCATATAAAATAGATATGTTCTATATACACAAAAATGAATTCATATGTGAAGTGTCAAAAGATTACAAAGTATGTCTACAGGGTATGATGGCAATTATAATGTATTTGCTATAAATTTGCTATAAATTTTGAAATGATAATACTGTATTGTTGACATTTTGTTGAAATAGTGATATTAACATTTTATACAATAATTATTGACATAATGTGAGCTTGTATGAATGGTTGTCAAGACAGTTATATGGTTGTCATTATATTATTGTATTGGTGACATTTTTATTGTACTTGATTTTAAACCAGAAAAAAAGAAATCAACAAAAAGAAAAAGAAATACATCAATTGATAGGGATGAGTTGATTACATCTGAGAATAGAAGTAAAAGAAGAAATGACAAGAGATCATTATTTGCTTCTGAGATTAGAAGCAAAAATCAGAATGACAAGTATAGAGAGGCTAAGGAACAGAAAAAGAAAAGTAATTTCTTTTCTAAAAGGCTTCGAGTCAAGAGGAAGACGTGGTATTTTGTTGAAACACTGAGCAAATTGAATGAGAATCAGATTAATGCTGTTAAGGACTGTTTTTCATTTCAACATCGATTACATTCCTTCCTATTTGGCATTTGAATTGGTGAAATGTTTTGATGAAAAAGAGTGCAAGATAAAGCTAAATAATAAGAGGAGTGTTAGTATAACAGAGGAGGATGTGGAGCTGATATACGGATTTCCGAGAGGTAGGATAAATTACTCCAGAGATAACTGCAAAAGTAACGCAGCTTTCATGAGAGATATAGCCAAACATTGTGAAATAAAAGAAGGAGGAAATGTTAGCCATAAAGCTGTGGAAAAGCTTATGTTGAAAGATAGTGAAGGAGGACCATGGTTCAAAAGATTGTTCTTGTTACTATTAGAATCATCATTGATTGAACCATCAACATGTGGAACAATAAAGTCCAAGATTGGAGAAATAGTTGAAGATCTGGACAATATTCGAAATGTCAACTGGTGTTCGTATACATTGTCTGTTCTGAAGTTTGCAAAGGAAAATTGGTCAAAGAAAAAGATGAATGCTTTTGCAGGACCACTTCCTTTGCTCATGGTATGTTTTACGTTTCAAATTAAAGATTATTAATAATGAATATAATGTAAAGATATATCAACATATGTCGTAACATATGTCACTGATTTTGCTTTTGTTGATATGTTTCTCTTAATTGACACTGAATTAGACATACAGATTACAAAGTAAGCACATAATGTTGTATATGTAGTTGATATAGCTTATAATTGTATGTATTTTATATGCAGCTCTGCTACATGGATAGAGTTTTGCAAGCCAAACGTTCAGTTCCTCGCACATTCCCATTAATGAAAGGCTGGACCAGCACACATCTCCAGGCTAGGGAAGATTGGGAGATAGATGTGGGAATATTTTGTAATGGAGTTATGTTCAGAAGATATATCCATGGACAGGACCAGGAGCCGGAGCAGGAGCCTCAACAACAGATTCCCCATGTAGTTGACAGTGAGATTGGGTCTTCCCAAAGTGTTGTTCCAAAAGATATCATGCAGAATGTAATGAAATACATTCAAATGATGAACTATGGGAAGTCCAATCTAGTAAAAACCCTTGAAGAAGTTCCTACACATGTCAAAACTAATCATCTATTTGGATTAGTGTGTGATATTGCTAGATCTGCAATTGGAAGCCCAACAACTTCTGTTCAATCTGTGGAAGACAAGTGTGTAAAATTGGCAAAGTCATTTATTCAAGATAAAGATGAGGTATTCGACAACTGTAAAACAATATGTGAATCACTAGTTACTGTCGAAAAGAAAAAGGAAGCCCTTGAAGACTTGACAGAATTTCCAACTTTCAAATGGAGAGATTGCTATAACAAAGTAAGTACATCATTTTGTTTATATACTTTTTCTCTAAATTGAAATTAATTTAATATTAATTATAATTACTATTTCAATAGACTACTGAAGAAGAAGAACATGAAGAACAACAAAGTGAAGAACAAGAAAATGAAGAACGACAAGGATCAAAAGAGTACAACACATGTGGTGTCAACAATGAATCAGCGTCTCCTATATCAACACCTGTAATAGAATCTGATAACAAAGGGAGTGAGACAGGAAATCAGAAAGATCTTAAACAGGTACAATTTAAAATAACTATTTTAAACTATAAAGATATTCTGCATATTGTGGGTAAAAATATAATTGATATAACGTAATATGTTTCAATTGAAACAACAGGAAGATAAGGAGAATCAAGATGACACAAATGTTGAAACAGAGGGAGAAAACCCACTGGATAAAGAAGATAATATTGTTGAGGTAACTAAAACTAAAATTAAACAGTATATAATTTATATAAAATCAGCGAAGTATTGTTGACATGACTTGATAGAGTAGTTGATATGAGGTATAATAATTATTGATATGGCTTCTACGTGTAGTTGACATAACTTATAAGTGTAGTTGACATGGCCTCTATGATTAGTTGACATTCTATGTACCGTAGTTGACATAACTTATAAGTGTAGTTAAGATGGCCTCTATAAGAAGTTGACATATTATGTACCGTAGTTGACATTACTTTTATGACAAGATATCAACCGTAGTTGACATGGCAAGAATTTGTAGTTGACATGAATTTTATGTCCACTGAAAACAGAATATTGCTTCATTATCCGAGATTGCACTTCAAGAAGCTAAAAACAAATCAGAACTCAACAAAGCAGAAGAAAATGATGTTGAAATTCTGCCATACCTCGAAGTTCATGAAAGAAATCTCTACTACTACATAGTAGAAACTGGAAGAATAGATGAGTATGTATAATATAGTTTTCTAAATAGTTGACAAGATTTATGATTGTTGTTCATATATTATTTTTATAACTTCATTTCAGGAATACATGTGTGTATGATGATGATTTTACTTGGGCATCCAAAGAATTGTTCAACTCAATGAAGCCTCATGAAGAAATCAAATCTGGCGTTATTGACTTATGGGCTTCACATTTGAACAATATTGAAAAAGAAAAGCCAACTTCACTTGCACGCTTTTTCATGACAACATCTCCAACTGTAAGTAATCTAAAAATTTATATAAAATATTTGAATTACAGATCTCCTTAACCAAATATGTTAATTACAGAATTTCAATGTTACAAATCGGCCAGAAAGATGGAATACTATGATGGCTACAAACAAATTCATTGATGAAATAGAGAATGAGATTCAAAAAAGACAAGAATTTGATTGGAGAAACATTGATTTGGTAATTAGATCTAACAATTAAATTTTTGAGAAAATATTAGGATGTGTTCTTTGAATGTAATTTTATCTTCAATGATTTATAGGTCTTCTTTCCAATCTGGGAACACCGACGTTACTACCTGGTAGTATTTTGGCTGAAACAAAGTAAGATTGAGATCATAGACAACAAAAAAGTTAATGGCATGGAAGCATTAGAGGAGTATGGCCATGAAATTGGTTTACTGGTATGATTTTTTTTATATTATTGAAACAGTCTCTACATTCTGTTGATATAAATTATGAACAATTTTATTTATATTTAGAGTTGTTTGTATTGGGAGTAAAGAAATAATATCCCTCATTTATTAACATATTTGCAGAAAGATATGTTGGAGGCATACTACAAAAAGAAGAACTTGTTAGACATATTCGAAAATATTAACAAGTCTTACATCGATATTCTTTCCTTGAAGTGGGCCAGAAGCAGTAACATAAAGGATTGTGGTGTCTATTTAATGAGACACATGGAAACTTATGTTGGAAAAAAACACAGCGAATGGAATATTGGCTTCTCTGCACACAACAAAAAGATACTCCAGGTACTGCGTGGTAGATATTGCTACAACTTGATTGCATCAAGTTACAACAACCAGAGAGTGCCCATTTTAGAAGTTGCTGATGCATGGATGGAAGAAAACAAGCACAGATTGAATAGTTTAAACAACAAATACAAAAAGTGGTTTGTTAACAGAAAGTAGTGAAACAAAATTTGGGATGTATTTAATGTTTAATGATGTTAGCTTTCTTGTTTTGGGATGGATTTCAAAACTGCTACTACTGTGGTTTCTAACTTTTGAACTTATGAAAATGTATATTTTCTGTTAATTTTGTTATTAATTGACATGACTTATTATTATTGTTGACATGAGTCATAATTGTTGCTGACATAATTCTATAGATACTTAAAATAGTAAATAATACAGTTGACACAGCTTTAACGTGTAGTTGACATGACATTTATGTATCGTTGACACTATATGCACCATAATTGATATAATTGTTATTAACATGACTTATAATTGGTGTTTACATGGCTAATACTTATTGTTGACACAGTTCTGTACATAGTTGACATGACTTATAATTGTTATTAAAATGTTTCTGTGCGTAATTGACATAGTATGTAACATAATTGAAATGGGTCTATACGTAGTTGACTTGACTGACATGATTCAATTTGTAGTTAAAATACTATGTAATATAGTGTACATGCTTATATATGTAGTCGACACGGCTCTAACGTGTAGTTGACATGAATTTTATGTACCGTTGAAAAGATATGATCAAAAGTTGATATAATTGTAAAACTAATATAGTTAACATGGAATGTACGCGTAGTTGACATGGCTTAAAACATAGTTGACATGACTAGTATATGCCGTTGACACGAAGTTCACCATAGTTGACATAATTATATTAGTTGTTGACATGGTTTGTAAAATAATTGACATAACTTGTACTTGTAGTTGACACAATATGAAGCCTTGTTGACATGACTGGTATGTGCCATTGACACGATGTGCACCATAGTTAACATAATTATATTAGTTGTTGACATGACCAGTATATATAGTTGACATGATTTTTAATTGTTGACATGTGCACCTTAAAAACATGATGGAGCACGAAAGAAAGGCAGAGTCCAAGTTGTACTAAAAAGTCAACTACTTATAACCAAATGTTAACACCTTGTATAAAGGTGTACATCTCATAAAACAAAACTTAAAATAAAAAAAAAACAGAATCATAAAATAGATGTCAACAGAGAGTAAAATCAGATATCAACATCTAACAAGAAAATGTCAATAATTTGTAGTCTATGTCAACAACTAAAAAATAATCATGTGTCCTTTCTCCCACAGCTTCTAGCATTATGATCTGTAATTTTATGACATTTTCCACAACGCCTATGAGGTTTATTTGCTTTTTCAATTGTTTTCTCTATGCTTGACTTAATCCTGCTTTTCTTGTCACTTGCACCTCCTTTTGTACTAACCACATCTGGAGCATGGGCATTTATTTCTTCAAGAACAACAACACCATATATGTTCATGATTGAATCATTTTTTTCAAGAGAAGACGATCCAGCACAGTCATCTTTAAAGATTTGAGGACCAATACCCGCAAGCAAATTATCCAAAGCAATCAAATGATCTTTATTTCTAAAAGCACGCTGATATAGACCAAAGTAACGACCATGACATCTGTTAGCAATCTTTAGTTTGTCATCTTTGTTAGAACCTACACACATATAAAATGTCAACATGATATATAAGATGTCAACTGTCTATATAAGATATGTCAACAGCTAAAACAACATATGCTAAAACTTAAACTGAAATATGTATAGAAAACAGTTAGCATACCTCTGTCAGGTGCACTTTCATCAATTGTGAGACCATGAACTGCCTTTAGTAATTCACTTTTAAGCCAACGGTTACCAACATATTTTTCTGGAATATTATTGACATCTTTGTTTCTGAGGATGAAAAAAAGGTGGCTGCATAGTTAACCACACCTTAAAAACAGTTTACACTCACATTCATATGACTCAGTCTCTATCTCATGTCTAACTGTAAAGATCTTCTTTCTAGCATCAGAAACTTTGAAGACCTCGATGTTCTCCAATGTGGACATGCTAATCATCCGACAACTCTTATCAGCCTCAACAATCAAATCTTGTACCACTCTAAACATCCTATCTGTGTAAACAGATCCCAATTGCTTCTCAAATGCTAAATCAGTGACATATTTTGGAGTGATTACAGAATCATAATAGTCAAGCCTTTCAATTTGATTCCTTTGAGCATCAATGGCATTGTTATACTGAAGAGTGAAGTCAGCAAAATTGAATAACGGTTTCGAGTACCTCTTAAAAAAACTGTTTTCAGATTCTGAAAAAGATGTTGTTCTCATTAAAGAACCCATAGGAACATCTCTAAAGAAGGCTGGAATCCACATATGTTTAATGGCAAACATATCCTTAAACCATTTATGATCTTCTACACCATATTTTTCAACAATACTAGTCCATAATATATCAAACTCATCCGGATCTAACAACTCTGACCAAACACAAGACTTAAACTCCTTACTAAACTTTTCTCTGTCAGAAATTGATTTAGGTATCTTCTCAAATAACTTGCTCATAATATGCCACATACACAAACGATGCCTTGTACCAGGTAATACCTTCTCAATGGCAAGCCTCATTCCCCAATCTTGGTCAGTGATTATGATTCTTGGAGCAACACCCATGCATTCAACAAATACAGTGAAAAGCCATGAAAATGCATCACAATTCTCACCGGATACAAAACCAGCTCCAAACGCAATAGGACACCCATGATTGTCTTTCCCGGTAAATGGACCAAACACCATACGATACCTATTGAACAAATACATCAACACAAAACATCAATAATGTCAATTATAGGTATATGCTATGTCAACTATTAAATCAGAAATGATGCAAAGTACAAATGTATGATATGTCAACTACCATATCAACTACTATCTATGTCAATTAATAAGTATAATAAATAAACTACCTGTTTGTTGAATATGTTGTATCAAATGCTACAACATCTCCAAACATGTGGTAATGCTTCCGAGACTCAGCATCAGACCAGAATAAACTCACTAACTTATTATCTTCAGGTGATAATTGATATTTGTAGAAAAAGCCTTCACAAATTTTCTTCTTCTCTTGCATCTGATTTAGGATCATTTGCACATCCACTTCTTTTAATTTCTCTTTAATATCACGTGAACAATTCCTAACATCAGTCAATGTACAGCCAACAACATCATAACCACCGAAAAACTCTTTTAATAAATTAAAAGTAGAGGTAGGACCGATGTTAGCTTTGGTACAATCTTCAACAAACTTGTGATGAACATCATTCAAATTCCGATTACCTTTCATAAATCTCTTATGATCTTTGTCAACCATAGTATGATTGTGTTCCTCAACAAACTGATGCACAAGATAATACTTATCACCAAAATCAGAAAAAAACTTAAAACTAATTCTCGCTCCACATCCACACCTTTTCGTGCCACGTCTACGTCTCTTTTTTGAAGATACTTCACCATCATCAGACACATTACCATCCTCAGATACATTAACATCAACATCCAATGAATCTACTGTATGAAATCCTTGTCTATTGCAAACAATATACTGAAAAATAATAACACCACCACTAGACCTATTCCCAAATCTTCGACAATCAAAACAACACTCCTGAGCATACTTTTCATAAAATGAAATTCCTTCCTCAAGAGAATAAAATTTTTGACCTTCATAAGGCCTCAACTCAGGCTTGCAAATTGGAATAACAGAACCTACAACACAGAATATTTACCAAGGAACATAAATCATGTCAACAGATTATCAAGTCATGTCAACAGAGAATGAATCAACAACATAACAGCTTTAGTTATCTCTAAAAAGGTGGCTGCACTCTTGTAAAATTCTTAGACAATTGTTATAAGCTATGTAAGCCAAAATATCAGAATAAGCTTCAAATTAAAAGAATCAAAATGTCAAGTTTAATTCCAATACACCGATTAAAACACATGATGTCAACAGAATAATTAATATGTACACATAAATCATGTCAACAGAGCATAAATCACCAACATAACACAACAAAATAATGTTAATGAAACAGAAAGTGAAGAAAGAGCATGGCAACAACACAAAATATTTACCAAGGAATATAAATCATGTCAACAGATTATCAAGTCATGTCAACAGAGAATGAATCAACAACATAACAGCTTTAGTTATCTCTAAAAAGGTGGCTGCACTCTTGTAAAATTCTTAGACAATTGTTATAAGCTATGTAAGCCAAAATATCAGAATAAGCTTCAAATTAAAAGAATCAAAATGTCAAGTTTAATTCCAATACACCGATTAAAACACATGATGTCAACAGAATAATTAATATGTACACATAAATCATGTCAACAGAGCATAAATCACCAACATAACACAACAAAATAATGTTAATGAAACAGAAAGTGAAGAAAGAGCATGGCAACAACACAAAATATTTACCAAGGAATATAAATCATGTCAACAGATTATCAAGTCATGTCAACAGAGAATGAATCAACAACATAACAGCTTTAGTTATCTCTAAAAAGGTGGCTGCACTCTTGTAAAATTCTTAGACAATTGTTATAAGCTATGTAAGCCAAAATATCAGAATAAGCTTCAAATTAAAAGAATCAAAATGTCAAGTTTAATTCCAATACACCGATTAAAACACATGATGTCAACAGAATAATTAATATGTACACATAAATCATGTCAACAGAGCATAAATCACAAACATAACACAACAAAATAATGTTAATGAAACAGAAAGTGAAGAAAGAGCATGGCAACAACACAAAATATTTACCAAGGAACATAAATCATGTCAACAGATTATCAAGTCATGTCAACAGAGAATGAATCAACAACATAACAGCTTTAGTTATCTCTAAAAAGGTGGCTGCACTCTTGTAAAATTCTTAGACAATTGTTATAAGCTATGTAAGCCAAAATATCAGAATAAGCTTCAAATTAAAAGAATCAAAATGTCAAGTTTAATTCCAATACACCGATTAAAACACATGATGTCAACAGAATAACTAATATGTACACATAAATCATGTCAACAGAGCATAAATCACCAACATAACACAACAAAATAATGTTAATGAAACAGAAAGTGAAGAAAGAGCATGGCAACAACACAAAATATTTACCAAGGAATATAAATCATGTCAACAGATTATCAAGTCATGTCAACAGAGAATGAATCAACAACATAAAAGCTTTAGTTATCTCTAAAAAGGTGGCTGCACTCTTGTAAAATTCTTAGACAATTGTTATAAGCTATGTAAGCCAAAATATCAGAATAAGCTTCAAATTAAAAGAATCAAAATGTCAAGTTTAATTCCAATACACCGATTAAAACACATGATGTCAACAGAATAATTAATATGTACACATAAATCATGTCAACAGAGCATAAATCACCAACATAACACAACAAAATAATGTTAATGAAACAGAAAGTGAAGAAAGAGCATGGCAACAACACAAAATATTTACCAAGGAATATAAATCATGTCAACAGATTATCAAGTCATGTCAACAGAGAATGAATCAACAACATAACAGCTTTAGTTATCTCTAAAAAGGTGGCTGCACTCTTGTAAAATTCTTAGACAATTGTTATAAGCTATGTAAGCCAAAATATCAGAATAAGCTTCAAATTAAAAGAATCAAAATGTCAAGTTTAATTCCAATACACCGATTAAAACACATGATGTCAACAGAATAATTAATATGTACACATAAATCATGTCAACAGAGCATAAATCACCAACATAACACAACAAAATAATGTTAATGAAACAGAAAGTGAAGAAAGAGCATGGCAACAACACAAAATATTTACCAAGGAATATAAATCATGTCAACAGATTATCAAGTCATGTCAACAGAGAATGAATCAACAACATAACAGCTTTAGTTATCTCTAAAAAGGTGGCTGCACTCTTGTAAAATTCTTAGACAATTGTTATAAGCTATGTAAGCCAAAATATCAGAATAAGCTTCAAATTAAAAGAATCAAAATGTCAAGTTTAATTCCAATACACCGATTAAAACACATGATGTCAACAGAATAATTAATATGTACACATAAATCATGTCAACAGAGCATAAATCACAAACATAACACAACAAAATAATGTTAATGAAACAGAAAGTGAAGAAAGAGCATGGCAACAACACAAAATATTTACCAAGGAACATAAATCATGTCAACAGATTATCAAGTCATGTCAACAGAGAATGAATCAACAACATAACAGCTTTAGTTATCTCTAAAAAGGTGGCTGCACTCTTGTAAAATTCTTAGACAATTGTTATAAGCTATGTAAGCCAAAATATCAGAATAAGCTTCAAATTAAAAGAATCAAAATGTCAAGTTTAATTCCAATACACCGATTAAAACACATGATGTCAACAGAATAATTAATATGTACACATAAATCATGTCAACAGAGCATAAATCACCAACATAACACAACAAAATAATGTTAATGAAACAGAAAGTGAAGAAAGAGCATGGCAACAACACAAAATATTTACCAAGGAATATAAATCATGTCAACAGATTATCAAGTCATGTCAACAGAGAATGAATCAACAACATAACAGCTTTAGTTATCTCTAAAAAGGTGGCTGCACTCTTGTAAAATTCTTAGACAATTGTTATAAGCTATGTAAGCCAAAATATCAGAATAAGCTTCAAATTAAAAGAATCAAAATGTCAAGTTTAATTCCAATACACCGATTAAAACACATGATGTCAACAGAATAATTAATATGTACACATAAATCATGTCAACAGAGCATAAATCACCAACATAACACAACAAAATAATGTTAATGAAACAGAAAGTGAAGAAAGAGCATGGCAACAACACAAAATATTTACCAAGGAATATAAATCATGTCAACAGATTATCAAGTCATGTCAACAGAGAATGAATCAACAACATAACAGCTTTAGTTATCTCTAAAAAGGTGGCTGCACTCTTGTAAAATTCTTAGACAATTGTTATAAGCTATGTAAGCCAAAATATCAGAATAAGCTTCAAATTAAAAGAATCAAAATGTCAAGTTTAATTCCAATACACCGATTAAAACACATGATGTCAACAGAATAATTAATATGTACGCATAAATCATGTCAACAGAGCATAAATCACCAACATAACACAACAAAATAATGTTAATGAAACAGAAAGTGAAGAAAGAGCATGGCAACAACACAAAATATTTACCAAGGAACATAAATCATGTCAACAGATTATCAAGTCATGTCAACAGAGAATGAATCAACAACATAACAGCTTTAGTTATCTCTAAAAAGGTGGCTGCACTCTTGTAAAATTCTTAGACAATTGTTATAAGCTATGTAAGCCAAAATATCAGAATAAGCTTCAAATTAAAAGAATCAAAATGTCAAGTTTAATTCCAATACACCGATTAAAACACATGATGTCAACAGAATAATTAATATGTACGCATAAATCATGTCAACAGAGCATAAATCACCAACATAACACAACAAAATAATGTTAATGAAACAGAAAGTGAAGAAAGAGCATGGCAACAACACAAAATATTTACCAAGGAACATAAATCATGTCAACAGATTATCAAGTCATGTCAACAGAGAATGAATCAACAACATAACAGCTTTAGTTATCTCTAAAAAGGTGGCTGCACTCTTGTAAAATTCTTAGACAATTGTTATAAGCTATGTAAGCCAAAATATCAGAATAAGCTTCAAATTAAAAGAATCAAAATGTCAAGTTTAATTACAATACACCGATTAAAACACATGATGTCAACAGAATAATTAATATGTACACATAAATCATGTCAACAGAGCATAAATCACCAACATAACACAACAAAAAATGTTAATGAAACAGAAAGTGAAGAAAGAGCATGGCAACAACACAGAATATTTACCAAGGAACATAAATCATGTCAACAGATTTTCAAGTCATGTCAACAGAGAATGAATCAACAACATAACAGTTTTAGTTATCTCTAAAAAGGTGGTTGCACTCTTGTAAAATTCTTAGACAATTGTTATAAGCTATGTAAGCCAAAATATCAGAATAAGCTTCAAATTAAAAGAATCAAAATGTCAAGTTTAATTACAATACACCGATTAAAACACATGATGTCAACAGAATAATTAATATGTACACATAAATCATGTCAACAGAGCATAAATCACCAACATAACACAACAAAATAATGTTAATGAAACAGAAAGTGAAGAAAGAGCAGGACAACAACACAGAATATTTACCAAGGAACATAAATCATGTCAACAGATTTTCAAGTCATGTCAACAGAGCATAAATCAGCAACATAACACAAAAAAATCATCTTAATAAAAATCAAACCAAACTACCTCCACCATTCATAAATCATGTCATCAGATTTTCAAGTCACATCAATGCAAATCAAAAGACTTAGGAAAATTACTCCTATAGTTATCTCTAAAGAGGTGACTGCACTCTTATAAAATTCTTAGACAATTGTTATAACTTATGTAAGCCAAAATATCAGAAAAAGCTTCAAATTACAAGGATCAAAATATCTAGTTTAATTAGAATACACTTATTGAAACACACGATGTCAACAGAATAATTAACAAATACACATAAATAATGTTAATGAAACAGAAAGTGAACAAAGAGCAGGGCAACAACACAGAATATTTATCAAGGAACATAAATCATGTCAACAGATTTTCAAGTCATGTCAACAGATAATAAATAAACTACATAACACAACAAAGTAATGTTAAAGAAACAGAATGTCAACAAAGAGCTCATAACCCATACTTTTCCCTTGAAAGCTCACAACAAATTAAGAAAAAAGGGTTAAACAGTCTACACCAATGATTTCCTCAGTCAAGAATTATTGATCTAATTTCTAAAGTAGCTTCAGATAAATCAGAAAATTACCCCTACAGTTATATATAAAGACATGGCTGCACTCTTGTAAAATTCTTAAACAATTGATATAAGTTATGTTAACCAAAATATCAGAACATGCTTCAAAATACCAGAATACACCAATACAAACACACTATGCAAACAGAATATTTAACAAGTACACATAAATCATGTCAACAGAGCATAAATCACCAACATAACACAAATAAATAATGTTAATTAAACAGAATGTCCACAAAGAGAATAACAACAACACAGAATATTTACCAAGTAACATAAATCATGTCAACAGATTTTCAAATCATGTCAATAAAGCATAAATCAGCAACATAACACAAAAATTTCATGTTAATGAAAATCAAACAAAACTACCTCCACCATTCGTCGACGTAGACTCGGAATAAGATGAAGAATCCATCAAATAACACTTAGCTGTTGATTATGAACTGAAATCAAACCTGAAGATGAGAAAAAAAAAAAAAAAACTAATTACGAACAAATTTAACTGGGCATAAACAAATAAAGGATAAAAACAGAATAAAAGTGGGTATAATCGACCGAAAAACGTCAAAATCAACAGAGAAATCCGTCGAAAATCCGTCGAACTGTTCGTCTATTTTTCGAAAATTGAAGCACAAATCAGATATCATTGAAATCGTTGAAATCGTCTGAGTCTAATTTCGTGAATCAATCGAATCATAATCGAATCATAAATCGAGAATCAGTGATAGTATTGAATTGTTAAAATCTCAGCAGAATCGCCCGATGCGTGAACTATGTCTCAGCAAAACCCTAAATTAAAACGCAAAAAGACAATTATACTCTTTCATATTAAACTAATCTAATAATATTTATTGTGTGGCAAATTCTGGACCACTCATTTAATAAAAATGAGTGGCTGATATTGCATCTCATTTCTCAATTAGCCTAAATAATCTCAATTGATCATGATCCTATATATATATATATATAGGGATGTAATTAAATGCAAACTCTAAATATTGTACAAACTCCAAACTATGATCTGGACCGTTAGAAAATATCAACAGATCATGAAATAATAGCAACAAAAAATGTCAACACAATGTCAACGGTTGATATTGTGTTGAAATTGTGTTGACATTGTATTGATATTGTGTTGACATCAAAATCTGAAAATTTTATACTGTGTTGACATTGTGTTGATATTGTGTTGAAAAAGTTTGGAGTTTGTACAATATATTAGTTTGCATTTTATCACTACCCTATATATATATATATATATATATATATAGGGGTGTACTAATATGCTAACTAATTTTAAAGTGCTAACGTACATCCAACCACGTGCTGCCACGTGGCACGAAAAATGCAATATTGTATACAGAAAAATGCAATATGCATTTGTCAAAGTTATAATTGAATTTCGACAGATTGCATTTTTGTTATATGCAGATTGCATTTTTTATTGTTGAGTTTTGCATTTTCGATATTGACTATTTAATTTGCATTTTTTATCTATACGGATAGCATTTATATATGTGAAAATGCAAAACCTAACAATATAAAATGCAATTATGTGAAAATGCAAAACTTAACAATAAAAAATGCAATTTTTCTATAACTAAAATGCAATCTGCGGAAATGCATGAACAACTTCACAAATGTGTATTGCATTTTTATATATACAATATTGCATTTTTCGTGCCACGTGGCAGCACGTGGTTGGATGTACGTTAGCACTCTAATTAAGGATGCGCCCTAGTACTCCCCTATATATATATATATATATAGATGAAGAATATGTATATAAATGGAAACAATAAGCCTGAGACTCTTCGCCTCTCCAATAATCTGTTGGAAGGACAGGTTCCCAACTGCTGGGAGAAAATGCCGGGATTAAACTCCATCAATTTGGCTAACAACAAATTTTCAGGTGAAATACCTGCCTCGTTGGTCGAGTTACGAAACCTTGGTGCCCTACAGATGCATGGTAATAATTTATCTGGTGAGTTGCCTTATAGTTTGAGACATTGCCAAGCATTGAGAATCATTGATGTTGAAGGGAACAAGTTAACAGGAGAGATCCCCACTTGGATTGGCCAGTTGCATAGCATGCTAATTCTAAATCTTCGCGGAAATAAATTGCATGGCAGTATTCCTTCCCAGATATGCAATCTTACAAATATTCAAATTCTGGATTTGTCGATTAATAACTTTTCTTCAATAATACCTGATTGCTTCAACAATTTTACTGTCTTGTCTAGAAAGTATATCCAAAATCTAGAATTTGATGAAATTCTTTTTGTTTCGCTAGACCTTATGAATGGAAATAAGCACAATGGATATTCATCATTTCAATGGAAAGGCAAGGAATCGGATTATTGGAATAATGTCAAATGGCTCAAACTCATTGATTTTTCTAGCAATAGATTGACCGGAAACATTCCCAAATCGTTTTCCACTTTGAGGGGATTAATATCCTTGAATCTATCAAGAAATAGTTTGACAGGATATATAATTCCAGATATTGGTAATATGGAGGTGCTAGATGCTCTTGATTTATCTCACAACCAACTCTCTGGCAAAATACCTACAAGTTTAGCAAAGATAAACACTCTTGGTTTTCTTGATTTGTCGAACAACGATTTGTCCGGAAAAATTCCAACGGGCACTCAACTTCAGAGCTTCAATGCATCGGCTTATGATGATAATGATGGACTATGTGGCGACCCTCTACCAAAGTGCCCCGGAGATATCTTGAGGCCATCCACCACTAATTCGAAGGGAAACATGAATGAGAAAGACAGCGTCTTCTCATTTATGCAAGAAGTTGGGATATCAATGGGCTTTGGTTTTATCTTTGGATTTTGGGGAGTTATTGGTACATTCATATGGAAGAAATCATGGAGAATTGCATTCTTCAACTTGTTGGATGTTGTCGGAGATTGGTTCTATGTCAGGATTACTGTGTTTGTATCCAAATGGAGAAGAAATTGAAATGCAATACAGGTAATATCAACTACATTTCATTTACTCGAATTTGTTACATTCACATTACTTTAAAATATTGCAACCAAGATTTTATTTTTTAGATTGATAACATTACCAATTTTTTCAGCGGTGACACTACTCGCTTTAGAGATGAATCAAGGTGAACAATCTCTTAGCTGGTGATCTTATTTCTAAGTTATTGTAATTTTAATGTTTTAGTGTTTTTACTTTCCTTTGTAAACTGTATGTTGGTATGTACTCTCTCCGTCCCTGAAAATTTGTCCTCTATTTCCTTTTCCGTCTGTCCCACAAAATTTGTCCCCTTTGGAATTTACCTAAAATAGACTATCAAAATACCCTTTACTTTTCCCCCAAATTCTAATGTGGGACCCATACTTCACTACACATCTGCATTTAATACAAAGTCAAACACATTTTCTTAAAACTCGTGACCGGTCAAAAGGGGACAAAATATGGGGGACGGAGGGAGTATTTGTTTTTTCTAGGCATGGATGTTTGCGTTTTTGTACTTTCACTCACTCTGTTTTCATAGTAGGAAAATGCTATGCTTATGCAATATTTTTCTCTAAACTATAAATAGCCAACAATATATACCCTGGGTGTTTAAGAAATTGGACTTTCTTAATAATTTTTCTTTTACTAGTCGAGTCTAACTAAAAAAAAAAATTAATTCTTCATTTTACTAATGAGAAAATCATGTACAATTTTTAAATTCTACCAACATATTGAATTTGTTAATCATGGTCAAACAAAAACTATTTAAAAAATTTGGTTTTGAAAATAAAAACATGGTACTCCCAATGTGTTATGTATTTTGAATAACAAAATTAATTTAGTAATGAATAATAATTAAAATGTCAAATTACCTAATGGGCCTAAACTGATATTGCTGAAACAAAGTCCACCTAAGGGAGGTTGATCAACTTTAGGTGGGCTTAAAATGGGCCGAAAATTAATGTCACTATCTTTTAATCATTTTATATCGTTTTTATTTCGACAATTTTAGTATAACTATAATTCACTAACTAAACTGACACAAATTAGGTGACTTATATCTCTGAGTTATTGGTTGAAATTAGAGGAGTGTTTTACTAATCCAACAATTTATTGTATGATTTTTTTTCAAAAACTAGTACATAAAATAGTAAAATTTGTAATAACATATGTCATGACAGAAACATAACTTTGCTAATTTGTAATTTTTCTTTGATTTTCAATTCTTACGAGAAATTATATTATTAATTTATGATCAGTACTATACCAGATATATTCTTATCTTTTACTCCCTCCGTCCACAAACAATAGATCTATTGTTGTTCGGCACAGGTTTTAATGTAGAATTGGTAAAGTAAGAGAGATGAGGAAAAAAAGTAGGTAAAGTAAGAGAGATATGGAGAAAAAGTGAGTAAAGTATGAGAGATAAACTTTCCATTTTAGAAAGTGATCTATTTTTTGTGGACGTCCCAAAATGGCAAAAGTGATCTATTTTTTTTGTACGGAGAGAGTATTTTTTTTATTTGAGAATTTATTATCATCGTATATAATCACTACGAATTGTCTTTCAATTTATTATGTACAATATTTTAAGTCTTTTTGTCTTTTTTTCCATTGATTTTGAACGCAATTCTTACGTTAAATTTTGTTTATATCTTGGAATAAGTGCTCAATTTACGAAATAGTTTCCATTGTATTTACTTTTATTCGTATACTTTATGTTGGTGACTTGGTGTGTCTTGCTTCTTTAAATGAAAATGTGTTTTTTTTCGTAGTCTAAGACAGACAAATACACAATGCATTAACCTTGATTTCAAAAGACTGGATAGAATTGAAATTTACTGAATATAATCACGATTTCATCGACTCCACGTCACTCGTATACAGGGGCGGAGCCAGTCCTTAAGCAGTCGGGGCAAACGCCCCCCTCACCTTTATAAATATATAAATTCTTCATATTGTTGATGATAAAATTCTAGTAATCATGGTCAACGAACTACTCCTATACTTAAACAAGATAAATTAGAGTCGACTAGTAAAGAAAAATTATTAAGAAAGTATAGTTTCTTAAACACCCAATTCTTTCACACTATTTATATGAGGTCCAGACCCGAGAAGGAAACTAAAATATGAAAAAAAAAAATGAACAAGCTGTAGACATGAACCCCTATAGAAGTATAGAATTCTATAAGTCCTAAGAAAAAAATGAGAAAATGAAAAAGTAGAGAATTCTAGAAGAAAAAAAAAAGTAGGATGAAAACTTTAGAACAAACATATATACGTAGAAAATGAACCCCTACATTGTTCGTTCAACGTATTAGTAAATTAACACATTTCTTAATAATTTCTCTTTTACTAATCGACTCTAACTAAACTGAAAAATATAATTCATGTTGAACTAATTAGTGAATTCTTCATTTTACTAATGAGAAAATCATGTACAATATTTAAATTCCGCCAAAATATTCAATTTTTGTTAATCTAGGTCAAACAAAAAATATTTAAAAATTGGTTTTGAAAAGAAAAACATGTTACCCCAAATGATTTATATATATATGAATTACGAAATTAATGTAATGAATAATAATTAATTAAACGACAAAACTAATGGGCCTAAACTGATATTGCTTAAACAAAGACCACAACGGAGGTTGATAAAATTTAGCTGGGCCTAATGGGCCCAATAATTAATGTCACTATCTTTTAATCGTTTTATTTCTGTAATTTTTATTTTCTTATCTATAAGTATAACCATTATTCACTATACTAAACTCACACAAATTGGGTGACTTATATTGGTTGAAATTAGAGGAGTGTTGTACTAATTTAATTGCGTTTCATCATCCATAATTAATCCAACAAATTTTTTAAGATAATTCAAAAATTAGTAGAAAATTTATAATAACACATGACATGACACAAATAACTCTAGGAAAAAAAATCATGAACACAAAATATATTAGTTTTTAATATAATCAAACATAACTTTGCTATTTTGTGAAATAACTTTTCTTTGAATTTGGGCTCAAGTTCTTACACGAAATTATACTACCTATTGTTTATGAATCAGTCAACTCATCTGAGTTTTTTGTATTTGTTTTGAATACCACATATATTTTATCTTTTCTTTTGTATTTATTGGAGAATTTATAATCTTCGTATATAATCATTACGAATTGTCTTCCAATTTATTATGTAATATTTTAATTGATCATGAATTAGTCAAACTTCGCTTTACTATTGGTCCTTTTCCGTTGATTTTTAACGCAATTCTTACGTTAAACTTTGTTTATATATCGGAAGAAAAGTGATTAATGTAAAACTATATAAAATGCATAGTTAAAAAATAAATTTCAGCCATTAGATGAATTTTTAAAACATGGAGTTCACTATAAGAGCGTTTTCGTGCACTCCGTGTTTTCAAATTCACTAAACATGAATTTGAAAACACGAACCAACTAAACCTAGACCCTTCACTATAATGACATTTGCGTTCAATCCGTGTTTTCAAATCTATGTTACGAACTAAAACGCCTTTATAATAAACTAAAACAAATTTATAGTGACCAAACGCAGTTATAGTGAACTCCGCGTTCTAGCGTATAGTTATGCATTAAAGTAATAGTTGTCCTATATCACTACTCTATGTTGGAAAATTATTTCGTTTTTTAAAACACCAACCCAATTTCTACGCTATGTTATCATGAATTATTTCGTCTTTAATAGTACAATTTTAAGATTGAGAAAATTTTGGTAAGTAGAAAAGAGTCGGATATAAATAAATGAGTTAAAATTTCAAAATATTTATTTTGTAGAATTATTATAACAAAGAATATAACAATAAGTAGTTACATATTTTATAATTTTTCGCTTCGACCAAAATTATGAATATGGTTCGTTCAATTCTTCATTTCATTGATGTAAAAATCATATTGTACAATCTTCATGCATGTACAGTTAAATTTCCACATTAAATTGATGGAAGAATATCTTTGTACATAATCACGAATTATTTTTAGTGATAATAATTTAGTCAACCTTCGCTTTACAATGTGTCTCATTTCTTCTCAGATTTGGAACGCAATCCTTACGTTCAAATTTTTTATATGTTGAAAAAAAATTGCGTAATATAAAAGCTCGGACCTCTTTTTACGTTATACTATATCTTATCATGAATTATATCTTAAAATTTTATTTTTATATGATTTGTGATTATAACTTAGTCAAGTGTCACTTTCTTGTTTTGTTTTTCAAGTTGACTGTCAAATCGTCGAGGTATGTTGGATATCAATTAAGAGATTTTTCCTATTTAAACGGTTACTCTTGAGATACAATTGAGTCTCCTACAAAATACAATTCACTTCAATACATGAGCGAAGAGAGTATGATTTCTGAAAAAAGAATAGCAATCAAATTTGTTCTTGTTGTTCTTTCTTGTGTGTTTGTTTCAGGAGATGCAAAAGTGAGATGCATCGAGAGCGAGAGAGAAGCTCTTCTTAGCTTCAAGAATGGCACCATCGACGAGGATGGTTTTCTCTCGTCGTGGCGAAGCAACGAATGCTGTGAATGGGATGGTGTTGAGTGCAGCAACACCACTGGTCATGTCATCGCCCTCAAATGTCATAATTTTGGATTGCAAGGTGAGCTTCGTTCTTCATTGGTGGAGTTGCATCATTTAATTTATCTTGACCTCAGTTGGAATGATTTCGGAGGCATTCCAATCCCGGAATTCATTGGATCCATTAAAACAGTTGCAACACTTGTCTCTTCATGATTCTAATTTTTCTGGGGTTGTTCCTCCACAGTTTGGAAACCTTACCAATCTACGCTCACTTGATCTCTCGTTTAACTCTTTGACTCCAATGTCTCTTTCTATACTTGGTTTTGTGTTGGAATCACTCCAAATACTAACCTTGTCTGGAAATCAATTCAACGGATCAATCCCAGACCTGAGACCATTTCCTTCGTTGACACACTTGGACCTCTCCGGAAACAACTTTACAGGTCCCGTTCCTCTGAGTCTTGGCCAACTCTCCGAGCTTCAAAATCTAGATCTTTCTTTTAATTCTTTGGAAGGTTTAGTGTCTGAATCCCACTTCATTAAGCTTGATAAGTTAAAGTCCTTAGATTTATCCTACAATCCATTATTGAACTTGGATATTGCCCCTGATTGGAGTCCTCCTTTTCAGTTGAGTATTATATCTTTATCTGAGTGCGATGTGGGTCCATATTTTCCAAAGTGGATACGATCTCAGAGGAATTTGTCATCCCTTGATCTCACTAGTGCCAATATAAGAGATGAAGTCCCTATATGGTTGTGGAATACGTCTTCCTTATTAAATGTCTTAAGTCTCTCCGACAATCAAATAAGTGGTACGATTCCGAATCTCTCATCCACCTCCATCATGTTTATGGATGTTAGTTACAATCAATTCTCAGGTCCTATACCATTATTTCCTGCAACTACTTATGAGATTATGAGTGGAAATATGTTTTCCGGGTCAATTTCATCTATTTGTGAAACACACCACGATCAGCTTGAGACTCTTCGCCTCTCCAATAATCTGTTGGAAGGACAGGTTCCCAACTGCTGGGAGAAAATGCCGGGATTAAACTCCATCAATTTGGCTAACAACAAATTTACAGGTGAAATACCTGCCTCGTTGGTCGAGTTACGAAACCTTGGTGCCCTACAGATGCATGGTAATAATTTATCTGGTGAGTTGCCTTATAGTTTGAGACATTGCCAAGCATTGAGAATCATTGATGTTGAAGGGAACAAGTTAACAGGAGAGATCCCAACTTGGATTGGCCAGTTGCATAGCATGCTAATTCTAAATCTTCGCGGAAATAAATTGCATGGCAGCATTCCTTCCCAGATATGCAATCTTACAAATATTCAAATTCTGGATTTGTCGATTAATAACTTTTCTTCAATAATACCTGATTGCTTCAACAATTTTACTGTCTTGTCTAGAAAGTATATCCAAAATCTAGAATTTGATGAAATTCTTTTTGTTTCGCTAGACCTTATGAATGGAAATAAGCACAATGGATATTCATCATTTCAATGGAAAGGCAAGGAATCGGATTATTGGAATAATGTCAAATGGCTCAAACTCATTGATTTTTCTAGCAATAGATTGACCGGAAACATTCCCAAATCGTTTTCCACTTTGAGGGGATTAATATCCTTGAATCTATCAAGAAATAGTTTGACAGATATTGGTAATATGGAGGTGCTAGATGCTCTTGATTTATCTCACAACCAACTCTCTGGCAAGATACCTACAAGTTTAGCAAAGATAAACACTCTTGGTTTTCTTGATTTGTCGAACAACGATTTGTCTGGAAAAATTCCAACGGTTTTTCCAACGGGCACTCAACTTCAGAGCTTCAATGCATCGTATTATGCCGGTAATGACGGACTATGTGGCAACCCTCTACCAAAGTGCCCCGGAGATATCTTGAGGCCATCCACCACTAATTCGAAGGGAAATATATATGATAAAGACGACGTCTTCTCATTTATGCAAGAGGTTGGCATATCAATGGGCTTTGGTTTTATCTTTGGATTTTGGGGAGTTATTGATTCGTTCATATTGCAGAAATCATGGAGAATTACATTCTTCAACTTATTGGATAACTTATTGGATGCTGTTGGAGATTGGTTCTACGTAAGGATTGTTGTCTTTGTATCCAAATGGAGAAGAAATTGAAATGCAATACAGGTAATATCAACTACATTTCATTTACTCGAATTTGTTATATTCACATTACTTTAAAATATTGCAATCAAGATTTTATTTTTTGAATTTATAACGTTCCCAATTTTTTTCAGCGGTGACACTGCTCGCTTTAGAGATGAAACAAGGTGAACAAACTCGGAGCTGGTGATCTTATTTCTAAGTTATTGTAATTTTAATTTTTTAGTGTTTTTACTTTCCTTTGTAAACTCTATGTTGGTATGTATTTGTTTTTTTCTAGACATGGATGTTTGTGTTTTTGTACGTTCACTCACTTTGTTTTGTTTTCATAGTAGGAAAATGTTATGCTTATGCACTATTTTTCTCTAAACTATAAATAGCCAATAATACCTTGGGTGTTTAAGAAACTTGAGCTTTCTTAATAATTTTTCTTTTACTAGTCGACTCTAACTAAAATAAAAAAATATATAGTAGTTCTTCGTTGAACGTACTAGAGAATTCTTCATTTTACTAATGAGAAAATCATGTACAAATTTTAAATTCCGCCAACATATTCAATTTGTTAATCATGGACAAACAAAAACTATTTCAAAAAATTGGTTTTGAAAATAAAAACATGTTACTCCAAATGAGTTATGTATTTTGAATAACAAAATTAATTTAGTAATGATTATTAATTAAAATGTCAAACCTAATGTCGCTATCTTTCAATCGTTTTTATTTCGACAATTTTAGTATAACTATAATTCACTAACTAAACTGACACAAATTGGGTGACTTATATCTCTGAATTATTGGGTGAAATTAGAGGAGGAGTGTTTTACTAATCCAACAATTTATTGTATACTATTTTTTTTCAAAAAAAATAGTACTCCTAAAATAGTAAAATTTGTAATAACATATGACACGACAAACAACTAGGAAAAAAAATCATAAAAATAAAATTTTATGAGTTTGTAATATCGTCAAACATAACTTTGCTAATTTGTAATTTTTCTTTGATTTTCAACTTCTTACGCGAAATTATATTATTTATGAATCAGTCAAACTTATGTGAGTTTTTTGTATTTGAGTTTTGAATACAAGATATATTTTTATCTTTTGTTTTGTATTTATTGGTGAATTTATTATCTTCGTATATAATCACTACGAATTGTCTGTCAATTTATTATGTATAATATTTTAATGATGATTTAGCTAGTCAACCTTCGCTTTAATATTGTGTCTTTTTTCCATTGATTTTGAACACAATTCTTACGTTAAATTTTGTTTATTTCTTGGAAGGAGTGCTCAATTTACGAAATAGTTTTCATACAAACATATCTAAACGTAAGAATTGCGTTTGAAATTAGTGAAAAGAAAAGACACATAGTCAAGCGAAAATTGACTAAATTAGTATGTGTAAAAATGCATTAAAGTAATAGTTGTTCCATATCACTACTCTATGCTGGAAGATTATTTCGTCTTTTAAAACACCAACCCAATTTCTACGCTATGCTATCATGAATTATTTGGTGTCTGATAGTACAAGTTTTAAGATTGAGATAAATTTGGTACGTAGAAAAAGAATCGGATATAATTGATACTATAAAAATAAAATTTCATAAGATTTTTTTGGAGAATTATTTAAATAAAGAATATAACAATAAGTAGTTATTCTATAATTTTTCGCTTCGACCAAAATAATGAATATGGTTCGTTCAATTCTTCATTTCATTGATGTAAAAATCATATTGTACAATCTTCATGCATGTACAGTTAAATTTCCACATTAAATTGATGGAAGAATATCTTTGTACATGATCACGAATTATGTTTCAATTTATAATGTACAGTACATATTTTTAGTGATAATAATTTAGTCAACCTTTTCGCTTTGCTATGTGTCATTTTTCTTCTCTGATTTGGAACGCAATCCTTACGTTCAAATTTTTTATAAGTTGAAAAACTTTTTCGTAATATAAAAGCTCGGACCTCTTTTTACGTTATACTATATCTTATCATGAATTATATCTTAAAAATTTATTTTTATATGATTTGTGATTATAACTTAGTCAAGTTTCACTTTCTTGTTTTCTGTTTCAAGTGTCACTCACGCGATCTCCGCTCTTCCATAATCTGCAAAATAAATCCCAAATTTAGTGCTCATTCAATTCAATTATTCAAACAAATTAATACAATCAAATACCCTAATCACTCTCGCTCCAAAACGGACTCTTTAATTAAAGTAGTGACTTAGATTATGAAATTATTCTTTTTTCGAAATAAATTTAGAATTAAAGAAATTTAAGTGAAGTATATGACGCACTTAATTAATCAAATCCCCTGATTTGATTGAGTTTCTATAAGTCCTAAGAAAAAAAATGAGAAAATAACGAGATGTAGACATGAACCCCTACATAGTTTGTTTAACGTATTAAGTAGTAAATTAACACATTTCTTAATAATTTTTCTTTTACTAATCGACTCTAACTAAAATGAAAAAGCCTTGCGAAGGAGTGATCAATTGCTAATTAATTACCAATCACAAATTAAGATCAAATCTTGGCCATTAGATTAGGAGATCTAATAGTTGAAATAATGCCACGTGAATTAAATTTTAAATTAAAAAAATTATTAAATAAACTTAAAGGGTACTAATGTCAATTCTCTTTCATGAAAATCATCTCAAAACTTTAAAACTTTAAATTAACATAACTCTCCCGGTTTAATTTATTTTATCGCAAAAAATATATCAAATTAAAGATAATTTTATAAAAATTTTAACGATATCTCAATTACATATGTTCCGACGATGTTCGGGTGATGAAATTTGATAAATTATATTTCGATTTTCGTGCATATTGATAAGCATATTTTATCAATAAATTGAAAACAAAATCTTAACATAGTGAATACAAAATCTCAATATTGTGTAGGTAAAATATCAATAAAAATGTGTTGATATTTTCTTGTCCTTGTGTTATATTCTCATGTCATATTGTGGATATTTGTACACAATGTTGATATAAAAAAATACCCATGAAAATTATCATGTGATAACATAATGATGATATTACCATTTTGTTGATATTTTGTCTACTATTTATTGAGATTTGTGTGTTTTAATCTCATCCACTCATTTCAAAATCCAATAGTGTAGATTTAGTCTTAGTTTTGGATTATGATTCTATAAGCATTAGAATAGGACCCTACTTCGGCTTACAATTTTTAAACTCTGCCAAAATATTCAATTTGTTAATCTAGGTCAAACAAAAAATATTTAAAAATTGGTTTTGAAAGGGAAAACATGTTACCCCAAATGATTTATATATATATGAATTACGAAATTAATGTAATGAAATTAATTAAACAACAAAACTAGTGGGCCTAAACTGATATTGCTGAAACAAAGACCACAACGGAGGTTGATAAAATTTAGCTGGGCCTAATGGGCCCAAAAATTAATGTCACTATCTTTTAATCGTTTTATTTCTGCAATTTTTATTTTCTTATCTATAAGTATAACCATTATTCACTATACTAAACTCACACAAATTGGGTGACATAGATCTCTGAATTATTGGTTGAAATTAGAGGAGTGTTTTACTAATTTAATTGCGTTTCATCATCCATAGTTAATCCAACAATATAGAAGAATATGATTTTTTTTTTCAAAAAATAGTACTATTAGAAAATTTATAATAACACATGACAGGACACAAATTACTCTAGGAATAAAATTCATGAACAAAAAATTTTATGAGTTTTTAATATAGCAAACATAACTTTGCTATTTTGTACATAACTTTTCTTTGAATTTGGACTAAGGTTCTTACGCGAAATTATAGTACCTATTGTTTATGAATCAGTCAAATTCATCTGAGTTTTTTGTAGTATTTGTTTTTGAATACCACATATATTTTATCTCTTATTTTGTATTTATTAGAGAATTTATAATCTTCGTATATAATCATTACGAATTGTCTTCCAATTTATTATGTAATATTTTAAGTGATCATGAATTAGTCAACCTTCGCTTTACTATTTGGTCCTTTTTCCATTGATTTTGAACACAATTCTTACGTTAAATTTTGTTTATATCTTGGAACACTAAATAAAATGCACAATTAAAAAATAAATTTCAGCTATTAGATAAAAAATGGAAGGATGAGATTAGATGAATTTTGAAAACATGGAGTTCACTGTAAGAGTGTTTTGGTTTACTCTGTCTCTGTGTTTTCATATTCGTGTTATGAACTAAACTCCTTTATAGTGAACGAAAACACTGTTATAGTGAACGTTACCTAAACCCTTCCTTATAATGACATTTCTGTACAATCCGTATTTTCAAATCTATGTTACGAAACTAAAAGACCTTTATTATTAATGAATTAAAACAAATTTATAGTGACCAAAACAAATTTACAGTGACCAAAACGCAATTATAGTGAACTTCGTGTTTTAGTCTATAGTTATGCATTAAAGTAATAGTTGTCCCATATCACTACTCTATGCTGGAAAATTATTTCGTCTTTTAAAACACCAACCCAATTTCTACGCTGTACTATCATGAATTATTTGGTGTCTGATAATACAAGTTTTAAGATTGAGATAAGTTTTGTAAGTAGAAAAGAATCGGATATAATTGACACTATAAAAATAAAATTTTATAAGATTTATTTTGGAGAATTATTTAAACAAAGAATATAACAATAAGTAATTATTTTATAATTTTTCGCTTCGACCAAAATAATGAATATGGTTCGTTCAATTCTTCATTTCATTGATGTAAAAATCATATTGTACAATGTTCATGCATGTACAGTTAAATTTCCACATAAAATTGATGGAAGAATATCTTTGTACATAATCACGAATTATGTTTCAATTTATAATGTACATAATTTTAGTGATAATAATTTAGTCAACATTCGCTTTACTATGTATCATTTTTCTTCTCTGATTTGGAACGCAATCCTTACGTTCGAATTTTTTATATGTTGAAAAAAAAAATCGTAATATAAAAGCTCGGACCTCTTTTTACGTTATACTATATCTTATCATGAATTATATCTTAAAAAATTATTTTTATATGATTTGTGATTATAACTTAGTCAAGCGTCACTTTCTTGTTTTGTTTTTCAAGTTGGCTGTCAAATCGTCAAGGTATGTTGGATTTCAATTAAGAGATTTTTCCTATTTAAACTGTTACTCTTGAGATAGAATTGAGTATCCTACAAAATACAATTCACTTCAATACATGAGAGAAGAGTATATGATTTCTAAAAAAAGAATAACGATCAAATTTGTTCTTGTTGTTCTTTCCTGTGTGTTTATTTCAGGAGATGCAGAAGTGAGATGCATCGAGAGCGAGAGAGAAGCTCTTCTTAGCTTCAAGAATGGCACCATCGACGAGGATGGTGTTCTCTCGTCGTGGCAAAGTGACGAATGCTGCGAATGGCATGGTGTTGAGTGCAGCAACACCACTGGCCATGTCATCGCCCTCAAATGTGATAACTTTGGATTGCGAGGTGAGGTTCGTTCTTCATTGCTTGAGTTGCATCATTTAAGTCATCTCAACCTGGATTGGAATGGGTTTGGATCCGTTCCAATTCCAGAATTCATTGGGTCTATGAAACAATTACAACACTTGTCTCTTAAGTATTGTGGCTTTTATGGGAAATTTCCTCCCCAATTAGGGAACCTTACCAACCTACTCTCACTTGCACTCCTTGGGAATGGTTTTGAGGGCGTCCCTCCCGAGTTAGGGAAGCTTACCAATCTACAGTTACTTGACCTTAGTTGGAATTGTCTGAGGATCGTTCCTCCCCAATTGTGGAACCTTACCAACCTACGATCACTTGACCTTAGTGGGAATGATTTTGGAGGCACTTCAATCCCGGAATTCATTGGTTCCATGAAACAGTTACAACACTTGTGTCTTCATAATTCTAACTTCGCTGGGGTTGTTCCTCCACAGTTAGGAAACCTTACCAATCTACGCTTACTTGATCTCAATGAGAATGATTTTGGAGGCACTTCAATCCCGGAATTCATTAGTTCCATGAAACAATTGCAACACTTGTCTCTTCAGGATTCTAAGTTTTCTGGGGTTGTTCCTCCACAGTTTGGAAACCTTACCAATCTACGCTCACTTGATCTTTCTCTCAACTCTTTGACTTCAATGTCTCTTTCTATACTTGGTTCTGTGTTGGAATCACTCCAAATACTAAACTTGTCTGGAAATCAATTCAACGGATCAATCCCAGACCTGAGACCATTTCCTTCGTTGACAGACTTGGACCTCTCCGGAAACAACTTTACAGGTCCCATTCCTCTGAGTCTTGGCCAACTCTCTGAGCTTCAAAATCTATATCTTTCTTATAATTCTTTGGAAGGTTTAGTGTCTGAATCCCACTTCATAAAGCTTGATAAATTAACTACACTGGATTTATCATTCAATCCATTATTGAACTTGGATATTGCCCCTGATTGGAGTCCTCCTTTTCAGTTGAGTAGAATATATTTAGCTGAGTGCGATGTGGGTCCATATTTTCCAAAATGGATACGATCTCAGAGGAATTTGTCATCCCTTGATCTCACTAGTGCCAATATAAGAGATGAAGCCCCCATATGGTTGTGGAATACGTCTTCCATATTAGATATCAGTCTCTCAGACAATCAAATAAGTGGTACGATTCCGAATCTCTCATCCACCTCCATCATGTTTATGGATGTTAGTTACAATCAATTCTCAGGTCCTATACCGTTATTTCCTGCAACTACTCACGTGATTCTGTTGAGGGAAAATATGTTTTCCGGTTCAATTTCATCTATTTGTGAAACTCACCATGATCGGCTTGAGACTCTTCGCCTCTCCAATAATCTATTGGAAGGACAGGTTCCCAACTGCTGGGAGAAAATGCCCAAATTGCTCTCCCTCAATTTGGCTAACAACAAATTTACAGGTGAAATACCTGGCTCTTTGTTCGAGTTACAAAACCTTCTTGCCCTACAGATGCATGGTAATAATTTATCAGGTGAGTTGACTTATAGTTTGAGACATGGCCATAGATTGAGACATGGCCATAGATTGAGAATCATTGATGTTGGAGGGAACAAGTTAACAGGAGAGATCCCCACTTGGATTGGCCAGTTGCATAACATGATAATTCTAAATCTTCGTGGAAATAAATTGCATGGCAGTATTCCTTCCCAAATATGCAATTTAAAACTTATTCAAATTCTGGATTTGTCAATAAATAACTTTTCTTCGATAATACCTGATTGCTTCAACAATTTTACTGTCTTGTCTAGTAAGTATATCCAAAATCTAGAATTTGGTGATTATCTTTTTGGTCCAGTAGACCTTGTGAATGAAAATAAGCACAATGGATATACATCATTTCAATGGAAAGGCAAGGAATCGGAATATTGGAATAACGTCAAACAGCTCAAACTCATTGATTTTTCGAGCAATAGATTGACCGGAAACATTCCCAAATCGTTTTCCACTATGAGGGGATTAATATCCTTGAATCTATCAAGAAATAGTTTGACAGGATACATAATTCCAGATATTGGTAATATGGAGGTGCTAGATTCTCTTGATCTATCTCACAACCAACTCTCTGGCAAGATACCTATAAGTTTGGCAGGAATACACACTATTGGTTTTCTCGATCTGTCAAACAACAGTTTGTCTGGAAAAATTCCAACCGGTACTCAACTTCAGAGCTTCAATGCATCGTATTATACCGGTAATGATGGACTATGTGGCGACCCTCTACCAAAGTGCCCCGGAGATATCTTAAGGCCATCCACCACTAATTCAAAAGGAAATATAAATGATAAAGACGACGTCTTCTCATTTATGCAAGAGGTTGGCATATCAATGGGCTTTGGTTTTATCTTTGGATTTTGGGGAGTTATTGGCTCATTCATATGGAAGAAATCATGGAGAATTGCATTCTTCAACTTGTTGGATGCGGTTGGAGATGGGTTCTATGTCAGGATTGCTGTGTTTGTATCCAAATGGAGAAGAAATTGAAATGCAATACAGGTAATATCAACTACATTTCATTTACTCGAATTTGTTATATTCACATTACTTTAAAATATTGCAATCAAGATTTTATTTTTTGAATTTATAACATTCCCAATTTTTTTCAGCGGTGACACTGCTCGCTTTAGAGATGAAACAAGGTGAACAAACTCGGAGCTGGTGATCTTATTTCTAAGTTATTTTAATTTTAATTTTTTAGTGTTTTTACTTTCCTTTGTAAACTCTATGTTGGTATGTATTTGTTTTTTTCTTAGACATGGATGTTTGTGTTTTTGTACGTTCACTCACTTTGTTTACATAGTAGGAAAATGTTATGCTTATGCACTATTTTTCTCTAAACTATAAATAGCCAATAATACATTGGGTGTTTAAGAAACTTGAGCTTTCTTAATAATTTTTCTTTTACTAGTCGACTCTAACTAAAATAAAAAAATATATAGTAGTTCTTCGTTGAACGTACTAGAGAATTCTTCATTTTACTAATGAGAAAATCATGTACAAATTTTAAATTCCGCCAACATATTCAATTTGTTAATCATGGTCAAACAAAAACTATTTCAAAAAATTGGTTTTGAAAATAAAAACATGTTACTCCAAATGAGTTATGTATTTTGAATAACAAAATTAATTTAGTAATGATTAATAATTAAAATGTCAAACCTAATGTCGCTATCTTTCAATCGTTTTTATTTCGACAATTTTAGTATAACTATAATTCACTAACTAAACTGACACAAATTGGGTGACTTATATCTCTGAATTATTGGGTGAAATTAGAGGAGGAGTGTTTTACTAATCCAACAATTTATTGTATACTATTTTTTTTCAAAAAATAGTACTCCTAAAATAGTAAAATTTGTAATAACATATGACACGACAAACAACTAGGAAAAAAAATCATAAAAATAAAATTTTATGAGTTTGTAATATCGTCAAACATAACTTTGCTAATTTGTAATTTTTCTTTGATTTTCAACTTCTTACGCGAAATTATATTATTTATGAATCAGTCAAACTTATGTGAGTTTTTTGTATTTGAGTTTTGAATACAAGATATATTTTTACCTTTTGTTTTTTATTTATTGGTGAATTTATTATCTTCGTATATAATCACTACGAATTGTCTGTCAATTTATTATGTACAATATTTTAATGATGATTTAGCTAGTCAACCTTCGCTTTAATATTGTGTCTTTTTTCCATTGATTTTGAACGCAATTCTTACGTTAAATTTTGTTTATTTCTTGGAAGGAGTGCTCAATTTACGAAATAGTTTTCATACAAACAAATCTAAACGTAAGAATTGCGTTTGAAATTAGTGAAAAGAAAAGACACATAGTCAAGCGAAAATTGACTAAATTAGTATCTGTAAAAATGCATTAAAGTAATAGTTGTCCCATATCACTACTCTATGCTGGAAGATTATTTCGTCTTTTAAAACACCAACCCAATTTCTACGCTATGGTACGTAGAAAAAGAATCGGATATAATTGATACTATAAAAATAAAATTTCATAAGATTTTTTTGGAGAATTATTTAAATAAAGAATATAACAATAAGTAGTTATTTTATAATTTTTCGCTTCGACCAAAATAATGAATATGGTTCGTTCAATTCTTCATTTCATTGATGTAAAAATCATATTGTACAATCTTCATGCATGTACAGTTAAATTTCCACATTAAATTGATGGAAGAATATCTTTGTACATAATCACGAATTATGTTTCAATTTATAATGTACATATTTTTAGTGATAATAATTTAGTCAACCTTCGCTTTGCTATGTGTCATTTTTCTTCTCTAATTTGGAACGCAATCCTTACGTTCAAATTTTTTATAAGTTGAAAAACTTTTTCGTAATATAAAAGCTCGGACCTCTTTTTACGTTATACTATATCTTATCATGAATTATATCTTAAAAATTTATTTTTATATAATTTGTGATTTTAACTTAGTCAAGTTTCACTCACGCGATCTCCGCTCTTCCATAATCTGCAAAATAAATCCCAAATTTAGTGCTCATTCAATTCAATTATTCAAACAAATTAATACAATCAAATACCCTAATCACTCTCGCTCCAAAACGGACTCTTTAATTAAAGTAGTGACTTATAAGATTATGAAATTATTCTTTTCTCGAAATAAATTTAGAATTAAAGAAATTTAAGTGAAGTATATGACGCACTTAATTAATCAAATCCCCTGATTTGATTGAGTTTCTATAAGTCCTAAGAAAAAAGGGTAGTGATAGATTAACAAAATTTGTATATACAAAATTGGACATTTAAGGTATTTTACATTTTAAAATGTAATGTATTACATATCTATCCTTTTATTGATTATTTAGGAAAGATTAAGTTTCTCATAATCAAAATTTATGCATTTAAGGAATGATTAGTAATTGATTATGTATACTAACCGTTACATAATTTTTTCTTTCATTAACAAAAATGAGGATATTTCTTATCCATTTTATAAAAATTTAAACTCTCCCCTACAAATTAGCTAGATTCATATGGTTCATGATTTCATAATTTCGGATGAATATTTTGATTAGGAATAAATTAAAATAAATTTAGTTAAAAATTTATAATACTTTTAGTAAGATATATTATAGATTCACTTCAAATTTGCAAAATAATACTACTACTACTATAAAAAGATTCCAAGTTGACTTACATTCTAAAATGGAGAATTTTATTTAATATTCAAACAATAATATAAAAGTTTATATTCTCTCCGTCCCCAAAGAGTATGAACTTTAAGTTCGGCACGGGTTTAATGCATTATTGGTAAAGTAAAAGAGAGATAGATAGAGAAAGTTTTTTTAAGTATTGTTAGTGGAGAATGAGTCTCACCTTATTAGAGAGAAGAGAATTTCCAAAATTGGAATGTTCATACTCTTTGGGGATGGACAAAAAAGGAAATAATGCATACTCTTTAGGGACGGAGGGAGTATATCGTTTGAGTTTGCTTTAGAACTGATACATACCAATTTTTTATTTCACTCGTCTAATAGTCATTAATACCAAATTATTTTATTATAAATAATTTTAAAATTTAAAATTATAAAAGCGACTATATGTATATATATATTCTTAATATTATCCTCGAACGAAAAATGATTATCATTATCATTTAATTGTGTTCTTATTAAATAATCTTTATAATTCTAAGTTTATAAAAACAAATACTGTACATGTATATACTTTATTTCTTAGTATTATCATCCAACAAAATAATCATAGTCATACTCATCCAATTATTTATAATTTTTAAAATTTTAAGTTATAAAACGATTGCATCTATATATACTTAATTTTTTAGTGTTATTATCCAATGAAATAATCATAATCATACGCATCAAATTATTTAATAATAATATTATGTATAAAAATTTCGAGTTATAAAAACAATTTCATGTATATATATTTCATTTCTTAGTGTTGTCATCCAATGAAATGATCATAGTCATTCTTATTCAATTATTTTATTTAAAGTATTTAAAATTCTAAGTTATAAAACAATTACATGTATATATATTTAGTGTTATCATCCAACGAAATAATCATAGTAATCAAATAATTACTTTAATATTATGTAACATTCTAAATTATGAAAAAACATATATTTAATTTTTTAGTGTTATCACTCAACATAATAGTCATAGTCATTTACATTTAATTATTTTATTATAAAAATTATTAAAATTCAAAGTTATAAAAACAACATGTATATATAGTAAAAGTTTCTTATTGTTATCATCCACATCTAATTAATTTTTGTTAAATAATTTTTAAACCTTAAAGTTATAAAAATGATTACATGTATATATACTAGTGTTATCATCTAACGAAATAATATTAGTTATTTGCTTCCTAGAATAGTGCTTATTAAATAATCAATAAAATTTTAAGTTTTAAAAACGGCTACATGAATGTATATTTAATTTGCTAGTGTCATCGTCCAAGGAAATAATCTTTAAAATTAGTTAATAAAAACAACTACATGTACACATACTTTACTTTTAGGTGTTATCATCCAATGAAATATTAACAGTCAATCTCACCAATTATTTTATTAAAAATGAAATATTTTTAATTTCTTTGTGTTATCATCCAACAAAAGTATTCCACTTGTTCTATTAAAAATGAAATATTTTTTTTAATTGTCCTACAAAAATGACACATTTGCTAAAATAAAAATAAAATTATCTCTATTTTTTTCTCTTTTACTTTTTTTCTCTTTTTATTTAACTCACAAAACAATAATAGTACTATCACATAAAATTGTTGGAAATATATAGGATATATATTGGAGGAGTAATTTAGTTTGGAGGAAATATTTGAGAGGAGGATGAGTGGAATATGTAGGAATGGTTTTAGGAGATGTTTTGATGTGGGGAAGAAAGGAACACTCTATTTCTCAAACTTTCTCAACTTACTCAACTTCTCAACTTCTTCAACTTATCCACTTATACAAAATGTTACAACTTTCTCATATTTATAGACATCCCCTTCCTATTCTAGAATCATCTACTTCATAATTTTATATTCTAAATATCTAGATTTTTATCTATAAAAATCTAGATATAAATATCTATTTATCTAGACTATTCTCCCTAAATATCTAGATATTCTCCTACTTAATACTTTTATATTCTAAATATCTATATTCTAGAGAATTCTATCTCTAGTTAATTCTACCAAAATATCTAGATATTTCTCTCCCCAATTCTAGATAATTCTAGATAATATCTAGATATTTATGATATCTAGATAATTCTACTACAAAAAATCAAGTTTAATTATTTTTATTCCAACACCCCCCCTTAAACTTGATTTGTCATCCGGAGCAACATCCTTAACTTGATAAAGTCTTCGTACTTGAGGGGCTTTGTGAAAATATCGGCAACTTGATCTTGCGATTTCACATACTCGACTTGAATCTCCTGGTTTGCAACGAGTTCTCTTACGGTAGCGGGTGTCGATATACTTGCTTCGGTTGTGGAACACTGGCTTCTTGGTTAGTGCAATCGCCGACTTGTTATCCACACAAATAGTTGTTCGCTCCTTTTGTGGCCGCTCGAGCTCCAACGTGTCATTCTTCTCTATGGCTTTGATCTCTTCATCCATCGCAACTCGCCAATTTTCCCTTGTTGTAGCTTTTTCTGGTTCACAATCAGCAGATAAGCAAAATAAGGTAAGATCTTCTAACCTTGGGGTGTCGTCATACACTTCACCCAAACTTCGTGTGCGTTGTGTTGCTCTTTCATTCAAGAAAGATGGTGGCGAGTCTCTGACAGCTGATGTGGGAGATGTAGGTGGAGTTGTTTGTTCTTGTAGCTCCTCTCCGGTATGCTCACCTTCTCTTTGCTCTCCAAACGGTGGTATGAAGGTGAAGTCATTGTCTGAGCCGAAATCCCATATTCCTTCTTCATCGAACTCCACATCTCGGCTAATCATGGTTTTCTGCGAAGTTGGATCATATAACTTATAGCCCTTAGTGTTAGAGTCGTACCCGATGAAGATGAACGGTTTGCTTTTGTCATCGAGTTTGCTCCTCGTCTGATCCGGTACATGTGCATAAGCTTTGCTCCCGAACACTCTCAAGTGGGCGATCCCTGGTTTTCTCCCGCTCCAAGCTTCTTGAGGAGTCATTCCCCAGACACTTTTTATTGGAGACCTGTTAGACAGGTATACGGCGCACGCCACTGCTTCTGCCCATAGCTCTTTTGGCAAATTCTTCGTCTTCAGCATACTTCGAGTCATCTCGACGATAGTTCTGTTCTTTCGTTCAGCAACTCCATTCTGCTGGGGGGATCTTGGAGCCGTCAATAGCCGCCGAATTCCGTTTTCTTTGCAAAACTCTTGAAACTCCCTAGATGTGAATTCTCCACCTCGGTCGGTTCTCATTTCTTTGATTTGTAGACCGCTTTCTTTCTCGACGGCAGCCTTGAACTTCTTGAATGCGTCAAATGCTTCTGATTTCTGCTTCAAGAAGTATACCCACGTTTTTCTTGAAAAATCATCAATGAAAAGCAGGAAATAGTTATTTTTACCGAGGGAGGTTGGCTTGATTGGTCCACACACGTCTGCATGGATTAACTCCAATGGCTTCTGTGCTCTCGAACTTGACTCCTTTGGGAACGGCTTTCTGAATTGCTTCCCAACTAAGCATCCTTCACAGAGTTGATCGGGGTGCTCGATGGGTGGTAATCCTCGTACCATTTCTTTATTTGATAGCAATTTCAAGCTACCAAAATTTAGGTGCCCAAATCGAAGATGCCATAGCCAAGACTTATCTTTATAACATGCTTGAAGGCACTTCACCACATCATTTTGAACATTTAATAGAAACATCCTATTCTTGGACATTGGCACTTTGGCAATTAAATCATTTTTGTCATCTCTTATTGAAAGGCTATAATCTTTCATGTGAATGTTATAACCTTTCTCTAAGAGTTTTCCAAGACTCAATATATTGTTTCTCATATTGGGCACGTAATATACGTTTGAAATAAAATCATGAGCTCCATTTTTTAAATGAATTAGAATCTTGCCTTTTCCTTTAACTGGAATTTTAGATTCATCACCAAAGGAGACGTTGCCACTTACTGATTCATCAAGCTCCACGAACATGCTCCTGTTCCCGCACATATGATTGCTCGCTCCCGTGTCGAGGTACCACATATCATCTTTTCTTCCAGCATCTCCTTTATAAGCTAGAAGAACACATCCATTTTCTTCATTCGTATTCTCCACATAATTGGCCTTCTCTTCAACTTTTGATTTTGTTTCTCTGCACTCGGAAGCATAGTGCCCATATCTATGACAATTAAAGCACTTTATTGAAGATTTATCGTACCTCAACTGTGGATTGCTCCTTCCTCGTCCAATATTTGGGAACTCCTTTCTTTCTTCATTGTTGGAAAAATATCCTCGTCCTCGTCCACGTCCACGTCCACGAGCATATCCTCGACCACGACCACGACTACGATCTTGTCTTTGTCCAAGACCTCTTCCTTGTGGGCCACCGCCATTGCTCGAGCTTTCTTCTTTCTCCTTTGGGCTTACTTGCAACTTCAAAAGTTGCTCCACGATTTCTTGTTTCTTCTTTTGTTTCTCCTCATATGCTTGTAGTGAACCCAATAAGTGATCGATGATCATTTCCTCCAAATCTTTTGTTTCTTCAATTGTAACTACTATGTGCTCAAAATTAAGGGTTAGAGAGCGCAATATTTTCTCCATAATTCTAACATCCTCCAATTTTTCACCATTTCTTTTCATTTGATTTGACACCGCCAAGACTCTTTAAAAATAATCCGAAATTGATTCGGACTCTTTCATATGTAAAGATTCAAATTCTCCTCTTAAAGTTTGGAGGCGTACCTTCTTTACTCGCTCCGCACCAACACATGAGATTTGGAGCTTCTTCCATGCTTCTTTGGCGGTGCTTGCACTCGAGATCTTCTCGAAATCGTCGTCCCCTAGAGCTTGGTAGATGAGATAGAGAGCCTTCTTGTCTCTCTTTCTCGCATCTCGCAATCTATCCCTTTGTTGTTGGGATAGATCGGTCTCGTCTTGCGGTTCCTCGTAGCCATTCTCCACGATCTCCCAAACGTCGTGGGCTCCCAATAACGCTTTCATCTTGATACTCCAGTTATCGAAACTGCTCTTATTGAGCATGGGGACTTGGAACGACAGCAAGTTAGCCATACTACAGGTAGGAACTTATGGCTCTGGTACCACTTTGTTGAAAAATATGGGATATATGTTGGAGGAGTAATTTAGTTTGGAGGAAATATTTGAGAGGAGGATGAGTGGAATATGTAGGAATGGTTTTAGGAGATGTTTTGATATGGGGAAGAAAGGAACACTCTATTTCTCAAACCTTCTCAACTTACTCAACTTCTCAACTTCTTCAACTTATCCACTTATACAAAATGTTACAACTTTCTCATATTTATAAACATCCCCTTCCTATTCTAGAATCATCTACTTCATAATTTTATATTCTAAATATCTAGATTTTTATCTATAAAAATCTAGATATAAATATCTATTTATCTAGACTATTCTCCCTAAATATCTAGATATTCTCCTACTTAATACTTTTATATTCTAAATATTTATATTCTAGAGAATTCTATCTCTAGTTAATTCTACCAAAATATCTAGATATTTCTCTCCCCAATTCTAGATAATTCTAGATAATATCTAGATATTTATGATATCTAGATAATTCTACTACAAAAAATCAAGTTTAATTATTTTTATTCCAACAAAAATCCTATGAGAGAGAAAAATATTTTATATTTAATTAAACAAAAATATAATTATCATTCACATTTAATTATTATATTATTAACTTATCACTAAAATTTTAAGCTATATAAACAACTAGATCTATATACTATTTTTTAGTCTTTACTATTCTATTCGTATATAACTATTTGATACTACTATATTGAAGCTTGGTTCTTTTAAACTTTTGGTTTTTTCCCCCTTAAATTTCTACTATATAATATTAATTTAAAATTATAAAGTAACTTTTTTTTTTCATCACTTTACTGTTAATACACAAGAAATAAGTATAAGAATTTGAAGATATGTAATCTTATAATTTTGAATTTAACGATAGATTAGTGCTAAATAATAGTAGTATATTTATTTGTTTAAAACATACGTATAAGCAACAATCTTGGTTGGATAAATTTTAATTATCTTAATTTATGAAATTTTCATAAATATTATATTGATCTTCCACATATTCATAATTTTCCATATATATATAAAAAGGGTAAATTAGTAAGAAAATAATAAAACCGGTTTAAATAAAAACCGGTTTAAAATATAAGGGTATTTTGTATATACAATGTTTGTTAATAAATCATTACCCAAGAAAAAAATGAGAAAATAACGAGATGTAGACATGAACCCCTACATAGTTTGTTTAACGTATTAAGTAGTAAATTAACACATTTCTTAATAATTTTTCTTTTACTAATCGACTCTAACTAAAATGAAAAAGCCTAGCGGAGGAGTGATCAATTGCTAACTAATTACCAATCACAAATTAAGATCAAATCTTGGCCATTAGATTAGGAGATCTAATAGTTGAAATAATGTCACGTGAATTAAATTTTAAATTAAAAAAATTATTAAATAAACTTAAAGGGTATTAATGTCAATTCTCTTTCATGAAAATCATCTCAAAACTTTAAATTAACATAACTCTCCCGATTTAATTTATTTTTTCGCAAAAAATATATCAAATTAAAGATAATTTTATAAAGATTTTAACGATATCTCAATTGCATATGTTCCGACGATGTTCGGGTGATGAAATTTGATAAATTATATTTCGATTTTCGTGCATATTGATAAGCATATTTTATCAATAAATTGAAAAAAAAATCTTAACATAGTGTATACAAAATCTCAATATTGTGTAAGTAAAATATCAATAAAAATGTGTTGATATTTTCTTGTCCCTGTGTTACATTCTTATGTCATATTGTGGATATTTGTACACAATGTTGATATAAAAAAATACCCACGAAAATTATCATGTGATAACATAATGATGATATTACCATTTTGTTGATATTTTGTCTACTATTTATTGAAATTTGTGTGTTTTAATCTCATCCACTCATTTCAAAATCCAATAGTGTAGATTTAGTCTTAGTTTTGGATTATGATGTTATAAGCATTAGAATAGGACCCTTTTTCGGCTTACAATTTTTAAACTCCGCCAAAATATTCAATTTGTTAATCTAGGTCAAACAAAAAATATTTAAAAATTGGTTTTGAAAGGGAAAACATGTTACCCCAAATGATTTATATATATATGAATTACGAAATTAATGTAATGAAATTAATTAAACAACAAAACTAGTGGGCCTAAACTGATATTGCTGAAACAAAGACCACAACGGAGGTTGATAAAATTTAGCTGGGCCTAATGGGCCCAAAAATTAATATCACTATCTTTTAATCGTTCTATTTCTGCAATTTTTATTTTCTTATCTATAAGTATAACCATTATTCACTATACTAAACTCACACAAATTAGAGGAGGAGTGTTTTACTAATTTAATTGCGTTTCATCATCCATAGTTAATCCAACAATATAGAAGAATATGATTTTTTTTTTTCAAAAAATAGTACTATTAGAAAATTTATAATAACACATGACAGGACACAAATTACTCTAGGAATAAAATTCATGAACAAAAAATTTTATGAGTTTTTAATATAGCAAACATAACTTTGCTATTTTGTGCATAACTTTTCTTTGAATTTGGACTCAAGTTCTTACGCGAAATTATACTACCTATTGTTTATGAATCAGTCAAACTCATCTGAGTTTTTTGTAGGAGTATTTGTTTTTGAATACCACATATATTTTATCTTTTATTTTGTATTTATTGGAGAATTTATAATCTTCGTATATAATCATTACGAATTGTCTTCCAATTTATTATGTAATATTTTAAGTGATCATGAATTAGTCAACCTTCGCTTTACTATTTGGTCCTTTTTCCATTGATTTTGAACACAATTCTTACGTTAAATTTTGTTTATATCTTGGAACACTAAATAAAATGCACAATTAAAAAATAAATTTCAGCTATTAGATAAAAAATGGAAGGATGAGATTAGATGAATTTTGAAAACATGGAGTTCACTGTAAGAGTGTTTTGGTTTACTCTGTCTCTGTGTTTTCATATTCGTGTTATAAACTAAACTCCTTTATAGTGAACGAAAACACTGTTGTAGTGAACATAACCTAAACCTTCCTTATAATGACATTTCTGTACAATCCGTATTTTCAAATCTATGTTACGAAACTAAAAGACCTTTATTATTAATGAATTAAAACAAATTTATAGTGACCAAAACAAATTTACAGTGACCACAACGTAATTATAGTGAACTTCGTGTTTTAGTCTATAGTTATGCATTAAAGTAATAGTTGTCCCATATCACTACTCTATGCTGGAAAATTATTTCGTCTTTTAAAACACCAACCCAATTTCTACGCTGTACTATCATGAATTATTTGGTGTCTGATAGTACAAGTTTTAAGATTGAGATAAATTTGGTAAGTAGAAAAGAATCGGATATAATTGACACTATAAAAAAATTTTTATAAGATTTATTTTGGAGAATTATTTAAACAAAGAATATAACAATAAGCAATTATTTTATAATTTTTCGCTTCGACCAAAATAATGAATATGGTTCGTTCAATTTTTCATTTCATTGATGTAAAAATCATATTGTACAATCTTCATGCATGTACAGTTAAATTTCCACATTAAATTGATGGAAGAATATCTTTGTACATAATCACGAATTATGTTTCAATTTATAATGTACATAATTTTAGTGATAATAATTTAGTCAACATTCGCTTTACTATGTATCATTTTTCTTCTCTGATTTGGAACGCAATCCTTACGTTCGAATTTTTTATATGTTGAAAAAAGAAATCGTAATATAAAAGCTCGGACCTCTTTTTACGTTATACTATATCTTATCATGAATTATATCTTAAAAAATTATTTTTATATGATTTGTGATTATAACTAATTAGTCAAGTGTCACTTTCTTGTTTTGTTTTTCAAGTTGACTGTCAAATCGTCAAGGTATGTTGGATTTCAATTAAGAGATTTTTCCTAGTTAAACTGTTACTCTTGAGATAGAATTGAGTATCCTACAAAATACAATTCACTTCAATACATGAGAGAAGAGTATATGATTTCTAAAAAAAGAATAACGATCAAATTTGTTCTTGTTGTTCTTTCCTGTGTGTTTATTTCAGGAGATGCAGAAGTGAGATGCATCGAGAGCGAGAGAGAAGCTCTTCTTAGCTTCAAGAATGACACCATCGACGAGGATGGTGTTCTCTCGTCGTGGCAAAGTGACGAATGCTGCGAATGGCATGGTGTTGAGTGCAGCAACACCACTGGCCATGTCATCGCCCTCAAATGTGATAATTTTGGATTGCGAGGTGAGGTTCGTTCTTCATTGCTTGAGTTGCATCATTTAAGTCATCTCAACTTGGATTGGAATGAGTTTGGATCCATTCCAATTCCAGAATTCATTAGGTCTATGAAACAATTACAACACTTATCTCTTGAGCATTCTGGCTTTTATGGGAAATTTCCTCCTCAGTTAGGGAACCTTACCAACCTACGTTCACTTGCACTCGGTTGGAATGGTTTTGAGACTGTCCCTCCTGAGTTAGGGAACCTTACCAATCTACGGTCACTTGACCTTAGTGGGAATCATATGAGGATCGTTCCTCCCCAATTGTGGAACCTTACCAACCTAAGCTCACTTGATCTTAGTTTAAATAGTTTAGCAAAGATAAACACTCTTGGTTTTCTCGATTTGTCGAACAACAGTTTGTCTGGAAAAATTCCAACCGGCACTCAACTTCAGAGCTTCAATGCTTCGTATTATGCCGGTAATGATGGACTATGTGGCAACCCTCTACCAAAGTGCCCCGGAGATATCTTGAGGCCATCCACCACTAATTCGAAGGGAAACATGAATGAGAAAGACAACGTCTTCTCATTTATGCAAGAAGTTGGCATATCGATGGGCTTTGGTTTTATATTTGGATTTTGGGGAGTTATTGGTTCATTCGTATGGAAGAAATCATGGAGAATTGCATTCTTCAACTTGTTGGATGTTGTTGGAGATTGGTTCTACGTCAGGATTGTTGTGTTTGTATCCAAATGGAGAAGAAATTGAAATGCAATACAGGTAAATATCAACTACATTTCATTTACTCGAATTTGTTATATTCACATTACTTTAAAATATTGCAATCAAGATTTTATTTTTTGAATTTATAACATTCCCAATTTTTTTCAGCGGTGACACTACTCGCTTTAGAGATGAAACAAGGTGAACAAACTCGGAGCTGGTGATCTTATTTCTAAGTTATTGTAATTTTAATGTTTTAGTGTTTTTACTTTCCTATGTAAACTGTATGTTGGTATGTATATGTTTTATCTAGTCTATGCATAGTTTATGACCCCGTATTAAATGCGTATGTTGATTTATATAATTTTATTTAGATTACTGTAATTATGACTGAATTTTTTATGTGTAAGCATAATATTAATTACGATTACTCTTATATCAATTTATAATTTATTTCACAATTACTATCTCACTGTAGCATAAAACGGACAATACTTTTTCCTCAAAAATGCAGTTGAATTTGTCATTAAATTGATGAAAATATCTTTGTATATTATCTTCACGGATTATCTTTCAATTTATTAATCATAATTATAGTGATATTAATTTAGTCAATAAGTTCGATTTTTTTTCATTGATTTTGAACGCAATTCTAACGTTTGATTTTGTTTATATGTTGGAAAATCATGTACAAGAAATATCTATATATATAGTCATCACGAATTATCTTCCAATTTATTAAGTAGACTATTAGTGGTTCTAGTTTAGTCATCCTTCACTTTTCTATGTGTTCTTTCACTTATTTTGAATATTCCTAAGTTAATTTTTTCCTTCAATCTTCTATGTGTTTTTTTTTCACTTAATTTTTGTTTATATGTAGGAAATTCTTTCGTCGTTTAAATCTCCGGCCCGGTTTCAACGTTATGTCATCATGAAGTATCTTTATAGAATTTCTATATGGTAGTACTAGTTTTGAAATATATACTTAAAATTTATCATATACTAATACTTTTAATTATATGCACATATCTATTCGACTATAAAAATGTAAGAATCCACAGATATATAATAGACCTCAAGATTTTGAATCTCAAAAGTCAGGAAATATATTGCCTTTTAATGATTTAACACGGTGAATTCCCAGTGTCCTCTTGAGCGAAAGAAAGTTTGGGGAATAAAAAGAGAGGTTGCAAGAATACAGTGAATAAAAACCTTTAAGATGTCCTCTTGTTACAATGGATCTAGTGTTTTTGGAGTAGATTTATAGTTCTTTACTATACTTCATTACAAACAATAAGTCACCGTCTGCCAATACTTTGAGTGGGTAAACACGTCCATTCTCACGTAGTAGATTGTTGATGGCATATTCTTTACTCCAAGAATCCATATCTCCATAGGTATTCATCCTCCAAATAACAATACGGGAATCATCCAAAGTAGTATCACTTAAACATAAACATAGTCGATCCTCTAAAATACATAGCTTAGCATAAGAATATTGTGATATATCGGGAAGAGAAATAGAAAAACTGGTCAACACCTCAGTTTCAAGATCAATGCAACACATCAAGAGATTCTCCCCATTTTTAGATGTCAAGCAGTGAAGATTTCCATTAAAATACGGAGCAACATATGGCAGTCCCACTTGCCAGTTTTGTGTAGAACTATCTCCGCCTAGCGTTGGAACCGGTATGGGTCTCCACAACCTTCCTCTTCCTCCTAGAGTGCATACATAAAAAGACCAAGACGGCATAATATAAGTACCACATAATATCTTATATTGTCCACTTACTTTACTCAATCCAACTCCAAAAATGACATTCCAGATAAACTCAGTTTTAGGCGGAGGAGGAAGCACTGCATATTCACAAGTCATTGGATTGCACACGAAAAGATTTTTAACGCATGCATACCACAACAAACCATTAGCTGAATCAACTACACGATAATTAGGTCGTTTTGAACATATTTTGCTAGGACAAGGCAACAAGACTCGGAGAAGTGGCATGAAGGCCTCATCCCAGACTCTATACTCATGGTTTGGAAGAGAGAATGCCAGGCATTGTTTCGGAGTGTACGATGTCTCTATAAGATGGTGCCATGATTTTCAAACAAACTTGCATCACATAATGCTCCAAATCGTGAGTCTGCGCAGTATCTCTCTTATAATCTCTTGTGGTAGAGTTGCAAACAAATCATCCTTCATAATTACCAAAATATATCAGAAAGTTTAAAAAAGGTTTCTTGAAGTAAATGAAGCAAACCTTGGGCTCTGATAAAGGCTTGAAGCACCCATTTCCCATTTCGACCGTCTTGCTTCTTTCTCTCCTTGGTTTAATACATATATATAGAGAGAGAGAGATTTAGATTTCTAAATGGATTTGGGTAATAATCATCTATATATTATGCAATCAGTTTTTACCACATTGCCTTCTATCTCTTGAGATTTTGTGAGACATCATATCGAATTATGGCCTAACATTTGTTTGATAATATCTTTGAATGAGTGCATGGCTATTTTGTCAACTATGTTTTAAAGATTTTTCTAATATTTTTCATATATTTTTCAAATTTTAGTTTTTTTAATGCTACCTGTCTAATTAAATATAGTGTTAATTGCAGATTACACGAACTTAATGCACAAATTGTAGATTACACGAACCAAAATGTGATTTTTTCTCATACCGAATTTTCGGTAAGGTATACGGTATGATGGTTTCGGTAAGGTATAACGTACCTACTCACCCCTAGACCTAAATCATAAATCAACCATGTGAATTCTGCTAATAGATAGGCAGACAAATGTTACTTAATAACCAACAGTACCTTCATGCAAACCAACCAAACACAACACCTATCAATAAGTTCATGACTAAAAGCGTACATGTCACATCACGAGGGAGAAATGAGTTGGTGAAGCATCTAAAGATTAAACAAAACTTAGACTGATTGCAGCTTATTCAAAAGAGAATGTAAATCATGTTTAGGGAACTATGGACATAAAACAGAACTTGAAGCATGAAAGATATTGGCCGGAAACTTTACAAACATAGTTAGAAAATGGAGATGAGTCAACTTGAGAATTTTCTATTCTATCTAAACACTTGAACAACTTCCAAAGAAGTCAGGCTGCAAACAGAATGTAAAAGGGCTGGAACTTAACATGCATGGAAACAAAGATCATTCTAGAGTCATGACAAGAGAGAATCAATGGACTAAGTAGAGCAAATAGAGGCAAAACTTTTTTATCTCAACTCAACAATCATCAATCCATAACAAGCTATAACATAAAGACAATGATATACAAAGCATAGATGCCCATTCAAATATTGGGAGCATTGAATATAGACTTGCGCGAATATTGAGAGACTTGCGAAGATTAAAATATTTCCCCCCGTTACATTTAATTTTAATGATTTGCCAAATATCATGGCCGAAGATTTCGGGATTTAACCCAAATATATTATTGTAACATTTATTTATAATGTTAATTTGATATATTGCCCTTATATTCAATTTAATCACACCAGTGCCGAATTACATCCAAAAATATGTTGTCATAGGAACTGTATCAACCCTAACACCATCAAAAGCCAAAAACCAAAAAAAACCCAAAAAACAGCGAAACCAAGTATTCAGTTTCGTCTTCAACTTCTGGAATCAGAGAAGAATGGACTTCCGCGTGAGAACTAGGGTTAGAAGAAACCGGAAACCGTGATGCCGCTGACGGGCCTTGTCCGTTTTGCTTCAAAGAATCGTTCTTTTCAGAACTACCGGTAGCCGACGGACCTTCCTCGGCTTCATTTTCAGGCGGATGTGTGAACTTCCTCTTCCTCGCATATGCGGCTTTCACGTCGATGAGACCGTCGCTAGAACGGAAGTTTGGGTACGGCAACTTCAAACTTATGGCAACCAACACAATAATCGATCGGAATTGGACTGGTTATTGATTGGAATCAAAACTAGTGTTTCTTAGGAGAGTGACAAGAGAGAAGAGAGAGTTTGACGTCTCGTTTTTTTCTCAAATGAAAAGTTAATAGATATTTTAAGTGAATTTAGAAGATTTATTATTCAAACTAAAATATTAAAAATTTAGTTATTTAGCAAAATAATTAGCTTACTATTAACCTACTACTAATCTCAGATTAAGTCTAATCGGGTCAAATTTGGACTAATTGAACAGAAATGACGGAAATCGTTAAAAAAACCTATTCGACAGAATTTTCATATGTTTTGGATTTGATTTTCTAAAAGTGAATGTTCTGGACCTAAATCGTAAATCAACCATATGTTAAGGACCAAAATAGTACTATATCACTAATTAAATAATAATTTATAAAAATAAATAATTTTGGATAATCGGATAACTTGATACCCAAAAATCCTCAAATTAAAATACCCGATTTCCGCCTCCGCAATTCGAGCCTCAGGAGTCCCACGATGTAGGTCAACCTCGCCGGTATATTTAAGTGCCTGTTTGGTAGGCATGATGAGGCCAAGATAAATAAATTATCATGGCCCATGTTTATTTATCGGCCCGGCCAAGGCCCGCATGAATTCCCTCTAAATAATCGATTGGAATTTTCTCAAATACTCTATCTATATCTATGATAGTAGACTGAATTTACTTTTAAGATTCCATTCTTACTCTAAGATTCCATTCTTTCTTCCCAAATCTTCACAATCTAACCCCCAAATTCTGTTATTTTCTTATCTAGACTATAAGTATAACTAGAATTCAATAACTAAGCTTGCACAAATTGGGTGACTTATATCTCTGAATTAATTGTTGAAATTAGAGGAGTGTTTTACTAATTTAATTGCGTTTCATCATCCATAGTTAATCGAACAATTTAGAAGTTTATGATTTTTTTCAAAAAAATAGTACTATTAGAAAATTTATAATAACACATGACAGGACACAAATTACTCTAGGAATAAAATTCATGAACACAAAATTTTATGAGTTTTAATATAGCAAACATAACTTTGCTATTTTGAACATAACTTTTCTTTGAATTTGGACTCAAGTTCTTACGCGAAATTATACTACCTATTGTTTATGAATAAGTCAAACTGATTTTTTGTATTTGTATTTGAATACCACATATATTTTATCTTTTATTTTGTATTTATTGGAGAATTTATAATCTTCGTATATAATCATTTCGAATTGTCTTCCAATTTATTATGTAATATTTTAAGTGATCATGATTTAGTCAACCTTCGCTCTACTATTTGGTCTTTTTTCCATTGATTTTGAACACAATTCTTACGTTAAATTTTGTTTATATCTTGGAAGAGAAGTGATTAATGTACAACAAAATAAAATGCATAATTAAAAAATAAATTTCAGCCATTAGATGAAAAGATGGAAGGATGAGATTAGATGAATTTTGAAAACATGGAGTTCACTATAAGAATGTTTTGGTTCACTCTGTGTTTTCAAATTTGTGTTATGAACTAAAGTCTTTTTAATGAACTAAACCTAACCCTTCATTATAATAACACATTTTCATTGGATCCGTGTTTTCAAATCTATGTTACGAATTAAAACGCCTTTATAATTAATGAACTAATACAACTTTATTGTGACCAAAAACGCAATTATAGTGAGCTTTGTGTTTTAGTCCATAGTTATGCATTAAATTAACAGTTGTCCTATATCACTACTCTAAGTTGGAAATTATTTCTTCTTTTAAAACACCAACCCAATTTCTACGCTATGTTATCATGAATTATATCGTCTTTGATAGTACAATTTTTAAGATTGTGATAAATTTGGTAAGTAGAAAAATGTCGGATATAAATCAAATTTCGAAAGATTTATTTTGGAAGAATATCTTTGTATGTTTCAATTTATAATGTACATATTTTTAGTGATAATAATTTAGTCAACCTTCGCTTTACTATGTGTCATTTTTCTTCTCTGATTTGGAACGCAATCCTTACGTTCAAATTTTTTATGTGTTCAAAAACTTTTTCGTAATATAAAAGCTCGGATCTCTTTTTACGTTATACTCTATTTTTACATGATTTGTGATTATAACTTGGTCAAGTTTCACTCTCTTGTTTTGTTTTTCAAGTTGACTGTCAAATTGTTGAGGTAAGTTGGATTTCAATTTAGAGATTTTGCCTATTTAAACTGTCACTCTTGAGGTACTTGAGTATCCTACAAAATATAATTCACTTCAATACATGAGTAAAGAGAGTATGATTTCTGAAAAAAGAATAACAATCAAATTTGCTCTCGTAATTCTTTCTTGTGTGTTTGTTTCAGGAGACGCAAAAGTGAGATGCATCGAGAGTGAGAGAGAAGCTCTTCTTAGCTTCAAGAATGGCACCATCGATCGGTTTGGTGCTCTCTCGCCGTGGCAAAGCGACGAATGCTGTGAATGGTTCGGTGTTGAGTGCAGCAACACCACTGGCCATGTCATCGCCCTTAAAATTTTTGGTTTAAATTTTGGAGATAAGGTTGGCTCTTCACTGCTTGAGTTGCATCATTTAAATCATCTTGATCTCAGTGGGAATGAATTTGGAGGCACTCCAATCCCGGAATTCATTGGTTCTATGAAGCAATTGCAACACTTGGTTCTTAGACGTTCTAACTTCTCTGGGAGCATTCCTGCTCAGTTAGGGAACCTCACCAACCTACTCTCACTCGATCTCTCGTTAAACTCTTTGACTTCCATATCCCCTTTTATACTTGGTTCTGTATTTGAATCACTTGAAAAGCTGGACTTGTCTTTTAACCAAATCAATGGTTCAATGCCAGACCCGAGAGCATTTCCTTCATTGATAGAACTAAATCTTATGGTTAATAACTTTACAGGCACCATTCCTATGAGTATTGGCCAACTTTCAAATCTTCAACTTCTAGCTTTTTCTGATAATTATTTGGAAGGTTTAGTTTCTGAGTCCCACTTCATCAAGCTTGATAAGTTACAAAGACTATATTTATCCTTTAATCCATCCTTGCATATTGCTTCTGATTGGATTCCGCCTTTTCAGTTGAATATCTTATCTTTAGTCGGGTGCAATGTGGGCCCGTATTTTCCAAAATGGATTCAAACTCAGAGGAATTTGTCATCCCTTGATCTTAGTAGTGCCAATATAAGAGATGAAGCCCCGAGGTGGTTGTGGAGTGTGTCTTCTTCATTACGTGGCTTATATCTGTCCGACAATCAAATTAATGGTACTATTCCGAATCTCTCATCCACCTCCATCCGGTATATGGATCTTAGTTACAATCAATTCTCGGGTCCTATACCATTATTTCCCGCCACAACCTCCGAGTTTCTATTAAGTGGAAATATGTTCTCCGGCTCAATTTCATCTATTTGCAACACTGACCACCATGATCTCCTACATCTTGACATTTCAAATAATCAGTTGGCGGGAGAGGTTCCCGACTGCTGGGAGAAATTGCCGAACTTGCACACCCTTAATCTGGCTAACAACAGTCTTTCTGGTGAAATCCCTCCCTCTTTCAGCAGTTTACAAAAATTAAATAGACTCCAAATGCATGGTAATAATTTATCTGGTGAGTTGCCTTACAATTTGTGTAACAGCCCGCCCTCCTAGGGTTCAATAAATGCGGCGGCTGCTACCCGACACCGACTCAAAGAAATCAATACATAGGCTAGGGTTTCATTCAAAGAGGTTAGACCGAAATAAATAGAAGTGATAGCAGGGCATTTAATGCAATGATTTAACCTAGAACTTAAATAAGTAAAAAGAAGGAAGTTTCATAAATCAACGATTAAAACTCAACGTACTGACAAAGGTTTCAGGATAAAGTTTACGAGGAAAATAGAAGGCCTCAAAACCGAAAGAAGAGTGCCAAAACCGAATCAATATCAGAGTATCAAAAATCTAGCGGAAAGCGACCAAGAGAAAGTATAGCCATGTGTGAAGACACGACTACACTTGAGGTTCTACACATCCATATTAGTTAATTAGCCTGCTCAACACCCGCCACCACTCGAAGTCATTCAACCTGCACATAAGGAAAACACATGCAGGGCTGAGTATTTTGAAATACTCAGTGAGCTCTTTGCCAAAACATTTTATTCAAAAGTTATGCCACCCTTACCAAGTGATCTCGAGTTTTAAGCAGTTATAAAAGAAATTTCACGAGTATCACAAATATTATTTTCATAGACTGGCCAGTCAAAACATTACCTCCCATTTTCTCATCAATTATAAGTTCCATAGTGCGACGAAAGTGTGGCCACACTTTTCGCCCACGAGACCGGCCGACTAGCAAGGACGGCTCACGATCCCATCGTGTACACAGCCTGGTAGGGCTTGCGACCCAAACTCAGACCCGAATTCGTATAAGCATATCAAGTATCACATTAAAACAGACATAGGCATGGCATAACAGTTAAACCACCCTTATAGCTCCAATAATCAATTTTGACAAAAGTAAAAGAGTTTAAGAATAAAGCCCACCTCGATTGCTTAGTTTTCACGTAGTTTTGCCTTTCCGTTATCTGGCTTCCCAATCGAGGTTTCACCTTTTAATAAAATCACGTAGTCACATATCACAAATTAGGTTCAATTAACATTCTAAACTTATGCATGTTTTGATTCTTCCCTCTTTCCCATCGATTTATTCTAAACATTACGAATCATAAATTTTAAGTCATGCTTATCATAGGTACACATATTCCTTAGTATCTCAATCCTAGATTTATCATCATATCATGCAAAATTATTTAGCCATCAGGCACACACTACACAACACACACACTTCTCGACACACACACACACGCGTAACACACGCACACACGCACACACGCACACACACCACATGTATATATATATATATATATATATATCAACACCCCTTTCATCCCACTCTCCCGATTAATATGCATGAGGGTTCAAGAACACCGATTAAATCGGTTGGAAGAAAAAGAAAAGAAGAGGTAGAAGAAGAATAAACATAACTCTAAAAAGAAATACCTCTTTAGCGAAAATCAATCGGTAGAAACAAAAGTAAGGCTTAATTCTTCGATATCCACGGATTAAACTTCGAGTTCTTCTCAAACGATGAAGGATTTATGGAGTAAAGTGGAAGAAAATTGAGAGAGTATGAAGAAGGGGGAGGGGACGAAAATTGTGATGGCTAGGGTTAGGGGTTTCTCTTATTTATAGAGTCCAATGAGATCTTTAGGTAATAAGAATAGAATATTTGGTAAGATCTTTCGCCTTATAATTAAATAGAATAAAATAATAAGGTGATGTAGAGAAGGAAAAATTAACAAAAATAGGAGATAGCAATATCCCCTAAATTTCGAAAATAATGGCTAGGAAATTAGCCATGGTTTTGTTTTGGTATTTTTCCATATAGAATATAATATCATGGAGCAAAATAAAAATAAGGAAAATCCTCCATGGAACAAGGTAGTAGGCGATTTCTAGCCTATTTAAATAAGGCATGGATTTTGACTATTAATTAGAATAAAGTATGGTAAGATTCTCTTGAAATATGGAAAGATTGGGTAGAATAATTAAATTCTAGGTATGGAAAGAATTCAATCAAGGAGTCAAATAAAATAAAATAATTCTTTCTTCCCAATAGTAGTGATTTTCGAAAATCACTAGAATAAACAAGGGGCTCGATTTTTCCATCTCTAAACAAGGAAATAATTGGGTTTTGGGTTTAAATTAAATAAATATCCCAAGGATTAAGTAAATTCCGAAATGATAGAAATTCTCTCTCCAAGAGGTCTAGGGTTCGAAATTTTCAAGAATTGGGTGATAAGTATCTATGGAAATTTTTCTCTAATATTCTCACTCACCCATAAACAATTAAATGCCACATAATCCCACATATAATTAATTCACATGCCACATCATTAAATCAATAAGTTTGACTTTTCAAACTTTCCACACAACCCTAGTCTCAAATTAATCATGTCACCTCGTGAGGTAAGTGCATTCTCGATGCCACGTCATCAACAATTAATTCTAGGGCTCCAAATTTAGGGTTCTTAAATCCGGGATGTTACATCCTACCACACTTAAAGAAAATTTCGTCCCGAAATTTGGTACCTTTTACGGAAAGAGTTCCGGGTAAAGCTCTACCATCCTATCCTTACGCTCCCACGTGGCTTCCTCTGGCCCGTGGTTTCTCCATTGTATTTTTACGAAGGCAGTGGTTTTGTTTCTCAAGGTTTGGACCTTTCGATCCAAGATCATCTGGGGTTGCTCCTCGTAGCTCAGATCCGGGCTTACAGCAATATCCTCGTAGCGAATCACATGCTTCAGATCGAACACGTATTTTCGCAATTGCGACACATGGAAGACGTTGTGCACATTCCCAAGGCTGGGCGGCAACGCTAAGCGATAAGCTACGGGTCCTACATTTTCTAGAATTTCGTACGGCCCTATAAAACGTGGTTTCAGTTTGCCCTTGACTCCAAAACGCGTTATCCCTTTCGACGGGGATACTTTGAGCAAAACTTTATCACCAGCATGGAATTGTAAGTCCGTCCGTCGAACGTCAGCGTACGATTTCTATCGGTCCTGGGCTTCCTTCATTCGTGCGCGGATTTGTCGAACGATTTCGACCATTTCTTCAACTGCATCGAGTCCAAGCGTTCTTCGTTCACCAACTTCATCCCAGTAGAGTGGAGATCTACACTTTCTCCCATAGAGTGCTTCATATGGCGCCATGCCGATCGTTGCTTGGAAGCTGTTGTTGTAGGCGAACTCGATCAATGGGAGTGCGGTCTCCCAACTTCCTCCTCGGTCGAGTACTACGGCTCTAAGCATATCCTCGAGAGTTAGTATCGTCCTCTCGGATTGTCCATCGGACTGAGGGTGGAAAGCGGTACTAAAGTTTAAGCGTGTTCCAAGCTCGCGTTGTAGGCTAATCCAAAACTTCGAAGTGAACTTCGGGTCACGATCGGACGTAATCGTCACTGGGACTCCATGTAATCGCATGATTTCCCGTACGTAAATCCTAGCTAACTTATCCGATCCATGGGTTACGGGAATGGGTATGAAATGCGCGCTCTTGGTAAGTCGATCGATGATCACCCAAATCGCGGTGTTCCCTTTGAGGGTTCTCGGCAGTGCCGTCACGAAGTCCATGGCGATGTGCTCCCACTTCCACTCAGGTATCTCCAGCGGTTGTAGCTTCCCGTATGGTCGTTGGTGTAAGGCTTTCACCTGTTGACAGGCTAAGCAGCGCTCCACGAAAGCTGCGACGTCTCTCTTCATGCCGCTCCACCAAAAGGATTTCTTCAGATCTTGGTACATCTTCGTGCTCCCGGGGTGTGCAGTGTACGGGGTTTCGTGAGCTTCGCTCATGATCTCGTTCCTAAGTTCCTCATTGTTTGGTACGCACAGTCTCCCTTCGAAGGTAAGAGCGTTGTCGGAAGACTCGCTAAAGGGTCCGGATTCGCCGGTTCGTACCTCGACTCGAATTTCTTCTAGCTTCTCATCTAGTCGTTGTGCTGCCACGATCCTCGTCCTAAGATCAGGTTCTACTACTAGCGCGGCGATTCGATCTTTTGCGGTATCGGGTGTTCGTACTACCTCTATACGCAACTTACTCAACTCTCGCACTAAACCCTCCTCTTCCGTTAGAAAAACGGCGAGTTGCGAATGGTTCCTACGGCTTAAAGCGTCTGCTACTACGTTTGCCTTACCGGGGTGGTAGTTGATACCACAATCATAGTCTTTCACCAGCTCGAGCCATCTTCGTTGTCTCATGTTCAGGTCCTTCTGCTCGAAGAAGTATTTCAAACTCTTATGGTCCGTAAAGATTTCACACCTAACTCCGTAGAGATGGTGCCTCCAAATCTTTAGGGCATGTACTACGGCGGCTAACTCTAGATCGTGGGTAGGGTAGTTTAGCTCGTGAGGTTTCAGCTGTCGCGACGCGTAAGCGATCACCTTGTTGTTCTGCATCAACACGCATCCTAATCCGACTTTCGAGGCGTCGGTGTAAACTACGTAATCGACTCCTGGTTCCGGCACGGCTAACACTGGTGCGGTAGTCAACTTCTCCTTCAAAAGCTGGAAACTCGCTTCGCACTCCGGCGTCCAGTTCACCTTGATTCCTTTCTTGAGTTGCTGGGTCATCGGCCTCGCGATTTTGGAAAATCCTTCTATGAACCTACGGTAGTATCCTGCTAAACCTAGGAAACTTCGGATCTCGTTCTGTGTCGATGGCGACTTCCACTGTTGTACGGCTTCGACCTTGGCGGGGTCCACTCGGATTCCTCCTGCTGACACGATGTGTCCTAAAAAGTTAACCTCCTTTAGCCAGAATTCATACTTGCTGAATTTGGCGTACAGCTTCTCCTTCCTCAACGTCTCCAGGGCGATCCGTAGATGTTCCGCGTGCTCCTTCTCGTCCTTCGAATAGACTAAGATATCATCTATGAACACTAAGACGAACGTATCTAAGTACGGGTGGAAAACGCGGTTCATTAGATCCATAAACACGGCTAGGGCGTTGGTTAGACCGAACGGCATCACGACGAACTCATAGTGACCATATCTGGTACGAAATGCGGTCTTAGGGATATCCTCCTTTCGCACTTTCAGCTGGTGGTATCCGGACTTCAAATCCATCTTGGAGAACACTCCGGCTCCTCGGAGTTGGTCGAAAAGGTCGTCTATCCTCGGCAAAGGGTATTTGTTCTTGAGGGTCAATTTGTTCAACTCTCTATAGTCGATACACATTCTCATTGACCCATCTTTCTTCTTAACGAAGAGCACCGGTGCGCCCCATGGCGAAACACTGGGCCTGACGAAACCTAAGTCCATAAGCTCTTGCAGTTGAATCTTCAGTTCCTCCAACTCCTTGGGTGCCATGCGATATGGCGCTTTCGATACGGGGGCGGCTCCAGGTTCGAGATCGATCGTAAATTCTAATTGCCTATCGGGCGGCGGTCCAGGTAACTCCTCGGGAAAGACATCGGGGAAATCTCGTACGACAGCAACGTCTTCAAGCCTCGCTCCCTCCTTCTCTTCTCCGTGGAGATAGACAAGGTAGGTCGGGCGTCCTTTCTTTAACATGGCGGTGGCTTGCAGCGCGGAGACTATAGAAATTCGTCGGTTCATCGAGATTCCGTGGTAAACGATGGGTTTCGTACCCGGGGTTTGCAGGGTTATCTGTCGCTCCTTACAACTAATCGTCGCAAAGTTCGCAGTTAACCAGTCCATTCCTAGGATTACGTCAACGTCTCTCATCATCATAACTCGAAGGTCGTGAGCAACTATCTTAAGCTCTCCTAGTATGATTTCTACGTTCAAGCAAAAACGAGAGATCTCAACTAGTCCTCCTACTGGTGAGGACACCATCATACTATGTTCAGATTTTCTAGTAGGCAAACTAAGGGTATGCACACACAACTCAGAGATAAACGAATGAGATGCGCCCGTATCAAACAAAACAACAATAGGGGTATCAAGGATTTCGCCTATACCTGCTAGGTTTCCACTCTCGGGCTTTCCTTGCTCGACCTTGGGCTGCTTCTGCTCTATAGCGTATGCTCTAACCGGGGCTGGAAGTCTTGGGCGGATGGGCTGCTGTAGTCGCAGTGGCTGGTTCCGGCTCGCTCCTGAGCTCGTAGGTGGCGCTCTCGGCTGCTGACGGAAACTCTGCTGATTCTGCCTTGGCCCGGTTCCTACGTTCCTACTCGGACATTCCCTAGAGAAATGCCCATTCCCTCCACAGTTGAAACACCTATTCGCGTTTGGCCCTCTGCACTGCCCGAAATGGTGCTTGGCGCAAACGTTACACTGGGGTGGTCTGGCACGGTAGTCGCTCCTTGCGTTGAACGAAGTCTGTCCTCCTCCATTGGGGCGGTGTCGCTTATTGTCGTAAGGGGCTCTGCTCTCCTTCCATCTCCTCTTGTCGTGGTTGGGACGTGACGGGGGTAGTATTATTGCGGTGTTCCCCGCACTCTTCTCCTTTGGCATTGCTGCCTCTACGTCCAGGGCGAGGGTTAGCGCTTCGGCGTATGTGAGGTTTCCGCGGACTGCTAATGCCATTCTAATTTCGTGCCTAAGGCCCTCACGAAACTTCTCAGCCAGCTTCTCATCGGTGTCAGTTTATTCCGGCGCATAACGGGTCATGTCACAGAGTAGTCGGTCGTATTCGGCTACGGTCAGACGTCCCTGGGTAAGGTTGTGAAACTCGGCGGCTTTTGCCTTGCGGTAACTCCTGGGCACGTACTTGTCGTAGACTTCGGTCCTGAACTCTTCCCAAGTCATCCCGTCTATGCGATCCTGGGACATGGTCTTCAGTTTGGTGTCCCACCAAAAATCGGCGGATCCAGTCAGCTGATGCGTCACGCAGATCATCTTCTCCGCATCGTTGCACACTAAGGTTCGGAAGATGCGTTCTAGGGCTCGTATCCAAGTTTCAGCCTTGGCAGGCTCACCCATCCCATCGAAGGTAGGGGGTTTTTGATCAAGAAAAAGTTTCACGACTTCCCTATCTACTTGTGGAGGTGGTGGTGGTGTCGGTGGTCTGGGTTGCGTCACGCTTTGTTCTTCCGAAGCATGGGAAGATGGTTCCTCGTTCCTCACGTTACGTCTAGGCGGCATTCTGATTGTCATACTCGAATCATTAGCATACTCATTTAAAATTCAAGGCAGCGATAGGGTACTTTTGAAAAGAAAGAAGGGGTTTTTAACTCGTTCACAATTAGGGTCTAAAGAAAGACCACTCAAAACAGTTGTAAGATAAACAGAGGATATAATACGGTTGCACCCTAAGGTGGAAAAAAAAAAGTAGTGTGGAAGATCATGGTGAAATTGCACCACGAGGTGGAAATCAGTCGTGTGTGGAAGAACACGATAAGGTTGCACAATACGGTCGAAAACAGTCGTGTAGGAAAAACACGATATAGTTACACCATAAGGTGGGAAAACAGTCGTGGATGAAAGCACACGATAAATTACACCATAAGGTGGGAAAACAATCGGAAGATAATCGGAAGATAATAAGACAAGCAAGTATATTCATGCGATAAGGATAAGGAAAAGCGAAGACGGCTTCATTGCCATGTAATAGAACGAAAGGTGCAAATTCCCCATTAAATTTCAAAAAGCAATCTCAAAGGTCTTGGTACAACGAATGAAAAGAGCGATTCAATCGCGGAAGGAAAATGACAACATAACTAGAAGTTTCGGAAAACAAAACGTGGGGAAAAGGGAAAACGAAATTCCTATTCAGGCACTAGACATCTCTGCCCTCGTCCTCTCCGGGTTCTCCCGACTCTCCGACACTCTCCGTGTTCGAACACTCTACTCTCTCGAACGTTCCCATCTCCTCGTTTTCCTCCTCGTTGCTTAGGGGCGACGGAATCGAAGCAAGCATCTCGTCGGTCTCTCTCATGATTGCCCGAGGGGCTGAAACGCGCATCCTAAGGGTTCTTTCCTGGGGAACGCGAGAAACGTGCGGCTCCTTGTCCTCGCGATACTTCATTTGACGTGCTGCTCCTGGCGAGTACCTTTGGGTTGGCGGATGTTGCGGCGGTCCATCGGCGGCAGTAGCCATTGCGGGAAGTAGGACTGCCATCAGGCCAACGATGTCTCCTCGAGGTGCGTACGTGGGTGGGCTATACCAAAGATACGAGGCTGCGGCCTGAGCGGTCCACTCGCTCCAAGGGGAAGGTAGGATATGGATAAGTCGCATGATTCCCTCGTGATGGGTAGTTCCGTACGCGTAGGCGTCAAGCCAATGACCATAGAAATCGGTGACGAAGTTCAGCAGGAACTGCTCTCCGTCCCATTCCATCTCTCTAAAGCGTTCCACGGGATAGTTCCTATTCTTGGCATAGCGGTGTCGCATAAGGGCGTGATAGGATTGGACCATCTACAAAGGGGAAAAAGGAACAAGTCAGCACTATCACAAGAGTGAAAAGGATAGATAGTGCGTGGTCTCAAAAGGTGCTGCGGAAAAGTGTATAAATCGAAAGATGGTGGTTCGAACGTAGCGTCCAGGGTTCTCGTTCCTAAGATGACTATTCGTGCGTTCTCTATTCGCGTTTCGCCGAATCTCTACATACATTAACGGCCTTATACTAGTTCTTTCGCGTTTCTAGTGCTTGGCACAAGCGTTGTGATCGTATAGCTAAGTCATGCTAAGTTTAAAAGTCCAAGTCTAAGCGTAGCGACATTTCGATCATAGTCTCATGCAATCACATTAGCATTTTACAAATTCTCACAAGTTCTCATGTAGCATTCAGCAAGCCATTCAGGAAGCATCGCTTCGTGTTCATAGCATTTTCATCACATATAGCATGCTTTTCACAAATTCTCATATTCAACAAATCATCATTCAGAAAGCGCTACTTCTCATTCACAATACTTCCAAAAGCATCAAGTTTCAAGCACAAGTCACAAAATATCTAGTACCTCTTTCTTTGCGGTTGAATGAGACGAGCTGCGGTGTTGAGCCTTTCGCATTTAGTTCATTTATACCAAGATTTCGAGAACAACCTAAAGTAAAAGAGTTTAAGAATAAAGCCCACCTCGATTGCTTAGTTTTCACGTAGTTTTGCCTTTCCGTTATCTGGCTTCCCAATCGAGGTTTCACCTTTTAAAATCACGTAGTCACATATCACAAATTAGGTTCAATTAACATTCTAAACTTATGCATGTTTTGATTCTTCCCTCTTTCCCATCGATTTATTCTAAACATTACGAATCATAAATTTTAAGTCATGCTTATCATAGGTACACATATTCCTTAGTATCTCAATCCTAGATTTATCATCATATCATGCAAAATTATTTAGCCATCAGGCACACACTACACAACACACACACTTCTCGACACACACACACACGCGTAACACACGCACACACGCACACACGCACACACGCACACACACCACATGTATATATATATATATATATATCAACACCCCTTTCATCCCACTCTCCCGATTAATATGCATGAGGGTTCAAGAACACCGATTAAATCGGTTGGAAGAAAAAGAAAAGAAGAGGTAGAAGAAGAATAAACATAACTCTAAAAAGAAATACCTCTTTAGCGAAAATCAATCGGTAGAAACAAAAGTAAGGCTTAATTCTTCGATATCCACGGATTAAACTTCGAGTTCTTCTCAAACGATGAAGGATTTATGGAGTAAAGTGGAAGAAAATTGAGAGAGTATGAAGAAGGGGGAGGGGACGAAAATTGTGATGGCTAGGGTTAGGGGTTTCTCTTATTTATAGAGTCCAATGAGATCTTTAGGTAATAAGAATAGAATATTTGGTAAGATCTTTCGCCTTATAATTAAATAGAATAAAATAATAAGGTGATGTAGAGAAGGAAAAATTAACAAAAATAGGAGATAGCAATATCCCCTAAATTTCGAAAATAATGGCTAGGAAATTAGCCATGGTTTTGTTTTGGTATTTTTCCATATAGAATATAATATCATGGAGCAAAATAAAAATAAGGAAAATCCTCCATGGAACAAGGTAGTAGGCGATTTCTAGCCTATTTAAATAAGGCATGGATTTTGACTATTAATTAGAATAAAGTATGGTAAGATTCTCTTGAAATATGGAAAGATTGGGTAGAATAATTAAATTCTAGGTATGGAAAGAATTCAATCAAGGAGTCAAATAAAATAAAATAATTCTTTCTTCCCAATAGTAGTGATTTTCGAAAATCACTAGAATAAACAAGGGGCTCGATTTTTCCATCTCTAAACAAGGAAATAATTGGGTTTTGGGTTTAAATTAAATAAATATCCCAAGGATTAAGTAAATTCCGAAATGATAGAAATTCTCTCTCCAAGAGGTCTAGGGTTCGAAATTTTCAAGAATTGGGTGATAAGTATCTATGGAAATTTTTCTCTAATATTCTCACTCACCCATAAACAATTAAATGCCACATAATCCCACATATAATTAATTCACATGCCACATCATTAAATCAATAAGTTTGACTTTTCAAACTTTCCACACAACCCTAGTCTCAAATTAATCATGTCACCTCGTGAGGTAAGTGCATTCTCGATGCCACGTCATCAACAATTAATTCTAGGGCTCCAAATTTAGGGTTCTTAAATCCGGGATGTTACATCCTACCACACTTAAAGAAAATTTCGTCCCGAAATTTGGTACCTTTTACGGAAAGAGTTCCGGGTAAAGCTCTACCATCCTATCCTTACGCTCCCACGTGGCTTCCTCTGGCCCGTGGTTTCTCCATTGTATTTTTACGAAGGCAGTGGTTTTGTTTCTCAAGGTTTGGACCTTTCGATCCAAGATCATCTGGGGTTGCTCCTCGTAGCTCAGATCCGGGCTTACAGCAATATCCTCGTAGCGAATCACATGCTTCAGATCGAACACGTATTTTCGCAATTGCGACACATGGAAGACGTTGTGCACATTCCCAAGGCTGGGCGGCAACGCTAAGCGATAAGCTACGGGTCCTACATTTTCTAGAATTTCGTACGGCCCTATAAAACGTGGTTTCAGTTTGCCCTTGACTCCAAAACGCGTTATCCCTTTCGACGGGGATACTTTGAGCAAAACTTTATCACCAGCATGGAATTGTAAGTCCGTCCGTCGAACGTCAGCGTACGATTTCTATCGGTCCTGGGCTTCCTTCATTCGTGCGCGGATTTGTCGAACGATTTCGACCATTTCTTCAACTGCATCGAGTCCAAGCGTTCTTCGTTCACCAACTTCATCCCAGTAGAGTGGAGATCTACACTTTCTCCCATAGAGTGCTTCATATGGCGCCATGCCGATCGTTGCTTGGAAGCTGTTGTTGTAGGCGAACTCGATCAATGGGAGTGCGGTCTCCCAACTTCCTCCTCGGTCGAGTACTACGGCTCTAAGCATATCCTCGAGAGTTAGTATCGTCCTCTCGGATTGTCCATCGGACTGAGGGTGGAAAGCGGTACTAAAGTTTAAGCGTGTTCCAAGCTCGCGTTGTAGGCTAATCCAAAACTTCGAAGTGAACTTCGGGTCACGATCGGACGTAATCGTCACTGGGACTCCATGTAATCGCATGATTTCCCGTACGTAAATCCTAGCTAACTTATCCGATCCATGGGTTACGGGAATGGGTATGAAATGCGCGCTCTTGGTAAGTCGATCGATGATCACCCAAATCGCGGTGTTCCCTTTGAGGGTTCTCGGCAGTGCCGTCACGAAGTCCATGGCGATGTGCTCCCACTTCCACTCAGGTATCTCCAGCGGTTGTAGCTTCCCGTATGGTCGTTGGTGTAAGGCTTTCACCTGTTGACAGGCTAAAGCAGCGCTCCACGAAAGCTGCGACGTCTCTCTTCATGCCGCTCCACCAAAAGGATTTCTTCAGATCTTGGTACATCTTCGTGCTCCCGGGGTGTGCAGTGTACGGGGTTTCGTGAGCTTCGCTCATGATCTCGTTCCTAAGTTCCTCATTGTTTGGTACGCACAGTCTCCCTTCGAAGGTAAGAGCGTTGTCGGAAGACTCGCTAAAGGGTCCGGATTCGCCGGTTCGTACCTCGACTCGAATTTCTTCTAGCTTCTCATCTAGTCGTTGTGCTGCCACGATCCTCGTCCTAAGATCAGGTTCTACTACTAGCGCGGCGATTCGATCTTTTGCGGTATCGGGTGTTCGTACTACCTCTATACGCAACTTACTCAACTCTCGCACTAAACCCTCCTCTTCCGTTAGAAAAACGGCGAGTTGCGAATGGTTCCTACGGCTTAAAGCGTCTGCTACTACGTTTGCCTTACCGGGGTGGTAGTTGATACCACAATCATAGTCTTTCACCAGCTCGAGCCATCTTCGTTGTCTCATGTTCAGGTCCTTCTGCTCGAAGAAGTATTTCAAACTCTTATGGTCCGTAAAGATTTCACACCTAACTCCGTAGAGATGGTGCCTCCAAATCTTTAGGGCATGTACTACGGCGGCTAACTCTAGATCGTGGGT